>NW_028319214.1:2192500-2492500 GCF_062004578.1 Staurois parvus | reverse complement strand
AGTGGAATACATTAAAGTGGAACTAAAGCCAGTGCCATCTTAGCATCCTCTTAGATCGGCAGTTACTATGGTGGTGCACACATGACCAGCTATGACATCACCCATATGAGGGCTTGAGAACATGGTTGAAAGCAGACATAAGAAAACTAGCAACTGACATTTCTCATCAGATGCAGGTCTTAAATGTAGTATACAGTGTGCATGCGCAAGTAGGAAGAATGTAAATGGGAACACTGCAGAAAGCAATATTGGTGTTTAAGAATCTAATAACATTTATTGAAGGTTTCTAACTTAAAGCGGAACTTAACTCTCTTAATCAACATTGACTATTTTTAATCCTTATGCTGCTAGCATTAGTAAATAGATAGTTTAAAACAAGTAAATATTAAATACTTTCCTATTTTTATGCTTCTTTACTTACGTTCTGGCTTCTTGCCTAGGCAAATTATGTCACACATCTAAGGAGTCTTCTGGAGGAAAGGAGGGGATTTATCCTGCCTGCATACCTGAGCAAGGGGTAGATGGATTCCAGGAAGTAAATGCTACTTGAATTGTCTGGCCTTACTCAAGGTTGCTACTACCAGAAAGGCTAGGGGGTGTATTTCAAAGTGATTTCAAAGAAAAATAAAGCATGGAAACATACATGGATGGACGAGTTTGCTCTGAACGTAAAAAATGAATTAAAATAACACTTTTGGTTTGTGGTACTCAGATACAGTGTAGTTCGACTTTAAAGTAGTTTTGAAGTTACTGTAAAAAAAACTAATTATAATATATATATATCTCCACACATAAAATTGAATAAAAAAAAAAAAAGAGAAAAAAAAAGCAGAGTTTTAATACTTTTTTTATATAGGTCAAGTGATCACTGTGCCTTCTGCAGTGCATCACGGACCGGCTAGTGGGAAAGACCCCTACCTAAGAGTCATTTCTAGAAGTGACGCTTGACCCTCAAGAATCAGAATTTCCAGGGAAATAAAACACAGCAAATAACCCAGTGGCAATTACATCACTTCCCCCTTCCCCAGCTGATTTGCACACAATAGATTTTACATTATATTGCTGTCAATCAAGATGGGAAGGATAGATGGGGGGCGTGGCCCTAAAAGACTACAGAAGATACAGGCACACCGCTTGCTTGCACAGCCTGCCAGTAACTCCGTATAGGAGTAGAAGGCTAGCAAACTGACCACACTAGCATGGATCAGTTTCCACGGTTGGTCTGCAAACAAGCAGAAGGGGAATGGGCAGGATCAACCAGGTATTAGATAAAGACATAAGGAAAAATGAACATAATTATAAGAAAAAACACAGTTTACAGATTTAAAAACAGACAGATGATTACATTATACTTTTTAAAGTTAAACACTTTTTCTTTTAGGATACGGTTACATCATTATCATTGGGTTTACTTACGCTTTAAATCAGACAATTTCACCAAAGGCAGCTGCACAAAGGCAAGACTTTCTCACAGAACAAGCAGGTAGAAACAAAGGTGGATGGATCACTGAGAATTTAAATAGCCTCACTGCCAACCTGCCCAAATTTAAGGAAATAAACTGCAATCTCTTCACTCATAGAATACAAAGCTTATTGTGAATGGCTAAGCAGCACTCAGCCCGACTATTTTGTTTAGGAGCGGGAAGGGAAGTTCCCACCCCACTGCCAGAACGCAGCGCTGTACACTGTATGTAGCAGAGACTACATACAGTTTATACAGCGCACAAAGCTGCTGCATCTCTTAGTGAAGGTAATAGTTTGTTTGGATCAGCTTGGTCCAAGCAAAAACTTTTAAAACTTCATTAAAACGCTGGAAATCAGCTTTAAGTTCAATGAATCGGTTGCCACCCGGGCCACAATACATTTACTGTGGCAGGGCAGGCTTGATAACGTACATGTACATCATCCAGCCTGTTTCATGTAAGGGGCGTGCAGCCACTGGATACAGCGGATTAGAATTACCAATAAGCAGGTATCATGTAATCGCTATGATTTTTATCATGTGATCACCATATAAACAAACTGTAATGAATGGATTTCCATTTATGAACAGCTTGCTTACAGTTGTAATCTGTGATTGTCCCACAGCAATCACATGGTACCTGGCTACCTGTATCATGTGATTAGCTATAGACAAACTGCTCATGAATGTTAACCCATGACAGCTAAAACCATTCCTCATACAGTGACCATCACTGTGGAAGCATTAACAGTGTAAAAAACTACGGTGACAATGAACTACACTGATAAAAATATGTAAAAAACAAAAAAACAAACAAAAAAAAAAACCTGTCAGTCAGTATTCCCCAAAATTTTATTTAAAGCGGATCACCCAAAAGGGGAAATTTTGCTTGTTTGTATCCACCTCCCCCCCCACCTCCATTGCTGCATTTGGCACTTTTTGGGAGGGAGCATGTACCCGCTTGCACTTCCGATCAGATGCACTGCAGCGATCTGAGCAGGTTGTTTGTCCCCCCCTTTCCCTCCACTGCCTTCTGGGACACTTCACAGGTCCCAGAAGACTGCAGGACCATTCACAAAGCGCAGCACTCTATGCGCAGTAGGAAAGCGACTGTTAAGCCGCAAGGCCTTGGCCGGTTTCCCTTACTTAAACGGTTACTAAACCCAGGACCCTACATTCACTATATCTGGTCTCCCACAGTACACAGAACATGGAAGTGAAATTATTTTAGAATTTATAAACTGCTGAATACCTTTCCTCATCAGCAGTTAGAGCAGTCTTGTGACTTCTATCAGTGTCCAGTAGAGCACATTAAAGCTTGTAGGAGGAGTTTTCATTTTGCTCTGAGGATGCAGAACCCCTGACCCTTGTCTGGACAGTGCTAACTGACCCTGCACTCTCCCAAGAAGAAAAACAAAACCTTGCTAGCAAAACACTCCAAACTGAGCATGTGCAGAGTGACTCCACACGATAGGTCTTATCAGGAAATAAAGGGGGGACACTGGAAGGAGGAGAGGATCAGAAAAAGTCAGGATCAAACAATCGTTTTACACAATGCAGAGGATTAACCCCTTAGGTTCCACAGTGAGTATAACAAGCATGCTTTACTGCATATACAGACTGATTTTGCAGTTGTGTGCTTAGTAACAACTAAAGATTCCGCCACCTGCACCAAAAGCAGACTGAAGAATCGGCACGGGTGAGGACAACATCCCTGTATCCCTAGCCAGGTAAGTGTCCTTATATTACAAGTCAGCAGCTACAGGATTTGTTGCTGCCGACTTATTTTTTTTGGACGGAGCCTGGAGCTCTGCTCTAATATCTTCATTTTCTAAAAAAAAAAAAAACAAAAAAAAAAAACAAAAAAAAAACAAAAAAAAAACACAACTCACCATGCTGCTTACTAAATACTTTAGACTGTCTACTTTCCAAAAGAGTGGTCATTTGTACTGTCCTGGCATTTTAGGACCTCAAGAAACAAGATCTGCTGTCAGTACATCAGAACGTGATCAATTTTCAACTAAATATATACACACACACCATAGTTTGTAGACTCTATTAACTTTCCTGCAGACTAAATAATATACACTGGTTTGGGTTATTTTTATCAAAAAAAGTAGCAGACTACATTTTGGTCTAAATTTATGAGGAAAGATCATTTGCAAAATTTTATAAAACCGTAACTGAGAAAAACATGTTTTATCTTTTCAAAATTTTTGACATTTTTTCATTTATTTTGGTGATTAAATACCAAGAAAGTTTTATTTGTATGCAAAAAAAAAAAAAGATATCAATTTAATTTGGGTACAGTGTTGCATGACTGAGCAATTGCCAGTTAAAGTGCTGAATAGCAAAAAAAGGTTTGGTCATGAAGGGGCTAAAACCCTCCGAAAATCAAGTGGGTATTATTAACAGTATACTTGAAAGGATTCCAAAAAAAAATAAATAAATAAAATAAAATTGTGCTTCATACACATTCTATATGAGATTTATAAAAACCTGTGTGGCTCATAAAGACCAGTACTACTTTTGATCATTTCAAATGAAAATCCCCAGCAGGCATTTCACATACAAAGACAAAATCTGTGTAATTCACCTGCAGAATCTCCTTCTTGTAGAAGTCCAGCACTTTCTGCTTGAGTCCAGTGTTGCACACAGACTGAAGGCAGATTAGTCGTAATACTTCTATCAGGGGGTCTCTCTTTGCAATACGATCTTCTATGTGGGGATTTACCTGGTACAAAACAAAGAAAAAAAAAATACGTCAGTAAACATAACTTCAAATGAACATGATTTTTTTTACCTGCTGTACCTTTTGATACATAAAAAAAAAAAAAAAAAAAAAAAAAAAAAAAAAAGGGCACACAGAGTAGAAGACACCCAAACAGATTGGTGTAGGGCAGGGGTGGGCAACTGTGGTCCTCCAGCTGTTGGTGAACTACAAGTCCCATCATGCCTCTGCCTTTGGGAGTCATGCTTGTAACTGTCAGTTTTGCAATGGCTCATGGGACTTGTAGTTCTACAACAGCTGGAGGGCCACAGTTGCCCACCCCTGGCGTAGGGCATTCCAAAGAATAGCAGAGGTGAGCAAGGGAGGAAGTGAAGAAGTAGCTGGAGAGCAGGAGGTCTTGGGAGGAGCCAAAAAAAGAGTTTAGGTGATATAAAAATTAGAACTAACCTTGTCTGTGTCAAAGCCTGACATAAATTCTTGCTCCACTGTTAATTTATCAAAAAAATCCTCTGAAGCTGAAAAGAAATAAAAAAAGATAAAAAAACACAGTAGGTCAAAATAGCATCCTTGAGATCCATAACAAAGCATATTATAGTATGCCTTTCCTCTAGACATTAGAAACATGAAACAGAAGTGCTCTGGCATTAATGCAGCTCTGCAATAATGAATAAACCCTCAAATAGATTTTATTTTTATTTAATTTATTACAGGTAATTATATAGCGCTGTCAATTTGCGCAGCGCTTTACATATACAGTTGTGTTCAAAATAATAGCAGTGTGTTGAAAAAAAGTGAATAAATCTCAAAATCCTTCTAATAGCTTTTATTTCCATACACACAAATGCATTGGGAACACTACACATTCTATTCCAAATCAAAACATGAAGAAAAATATATCAAATTTGTGTTGTTCCTCTAAAAAAATTGAAGAAAAGTGAAGATTAGACTGTTCAAAAAAATAGCAGTGTTTGTATTCTTCTTTACAAACTCAAACATTCACTATATAAACTGAAAAATGTTTGAAGATTTTGCTTTCCTTTGAATCACTTAATGAATATTTAGTTGTATAAGCACTGTTTCTGAGAACTGCTGTACATCTGTGTTGCATGGAGTCAACCAACTTCTGGCACCTGTGAACAGGTATTCCAGCCCAGGATGATTGGACTACATTCCACAGTTCTTCTCTATTTCTTGGTTTTGCCTCAGAAACTGCATTTTTGATGTCACCCCACAAGTTTTCTATTGGATTAAGATCCGGGGATTGGGCTGGCCACTCCATAATGTAAATCTTGTTGGTCTGGAACCAAGATGTTGCAAGTTTACTGGTGTGTTTGGGGTCGTTGTCTTGTTGGAACACCCATTTCAAGGGCATTTCCTCTTCAGCATAAGGCAGCATGACCTCTTCAAGTATTCTGATGTATTCAAACTGATCCATGATCCCTGGTATGTGATAAATAGGCTCATCATCGTAGTATGAGAAACATCCCCATATCATGATGCTTGCACCACCATGCTTCACTGTCTTCACAGTGTACTGTGGCTTGAATTCAGTGTTTGGGGGTCGTCTGACAAACTGTCTCCGGCCACTAGACCCAAAAAGAACAATCTTACTTTCATCAGTCCACACAATGTTGCGCTATTTCTCTTTAGGTCAGTCATTGTGCTCTTTGGCAAATTGTAACCTCTTCAGCACGTCTTTTTTTCAACAGTGGGACTTTGCGGGGGCTTCTTGCAGATAGCTTGGCTTCACATAGGCGTCTTCTAATTGTAACAGTACTCACAGGTAACTTTAGACCTGCTTTGATCTTCCTGGAGCTGATTGTTGGCTGAGTCCTTGCCATTTTGGCTATTCTTCTATCCATTCGAATGGTAGTTTTTCGCTTTCTTCCACATCTTTCAGGTTTTGGTTGCCATTTTAAAGCATTTGTGATCATTTTAGCTGAGCAGCCTATCATTTTCTGCACTTCTTTATATGTTTTCCCCTCTCCAATCAACTTTTTAACCACTTCCCGACCGGCCGTTGGATATAAACGGCCGGACGGTGGCACTGCAGGGTCGGGTGGCCGTTTATAAACGGCCTCCCCGCACGAGCGCGCAGCACCGTGATCCGGTGCCCGCTGTGTCCTCTGGACACAGTGAAACACCGATCGTCAGACGGGACCTCTGTACGAGGTCCCGATCATGTGATCACTGATTGGCCAATCAGTGATCACATGCAAAGTAGTAAGCAAGCTGTCACTTCTGACATCATTGCTTACTATGTGTGAAATCTGTGAATGATCACAGAGGTCACATGGTACAAGGCTATTCACAAAAGCCTTGTACCATGTGACAAGCTGTGACCAATCACAGCTCACTCAGTACTTCTCAATGAGTGCAAGAATGCACACAGAGAGAGAGAAATGATTGCTTTTACATCCTATATGGGTGTAAAAGCAATCAGTGTAAAAAAAATCTTCATCACCCCCCACAAGTAGTACAGTGTCACCATGGTGACACTGTACTGCTAGGGTGACAGTATGTAAAAAAAAAAAAATATAAAAAAATAAAATAAAAATGTAAAAAAAAAATGTTTAAAAATTATAATTTTTGGTTATAAACTAATTTGGATTTTTTTTTTTTACTAAAAAGATAACGGAATAAATTTTGGCTTAGATTTATGATGAAATATTATTTATTTGCAAAATGTTATAAAAAAAAACACTTTTTTTTCAAAATTTTTGGACATTTCATTTACATAGCAAAAAAAATACAAATCCCAGTGGTGAATAAATACCACCAAAATAAAGCTTTATCTGTCTCAAAAAAATGGTAAAAAATTAATTTGGGTACAGTGTTGCATGACCGCGCAATTGTCATTCAAAGTGTGATAGCGCTAAAAGCTGAAAATTGCCCTGGTCAGGAAGGGGGTAAAAGTGTCCGGTCTGGAAGTGGTTAATCAAGTTATGCGGTTCTTCTGAACAATGTCTGGAACGACCCATTTTCCTCAGAATTTCAGAGAGAAATGCACTGTAACCAGCATGTACAACATTTGCTGCCTTCCTTTCTTAAATAAGGGCAATAATTGCCACCTGTTTTTCAAAGAATGAATGACCTCACTAATAGAACTCCACACTGCTATTATTTTGAACATGCCCCTTTCAATTAGTGATTCAATTACACAGAATCAGCAGCATGCATGTCATGACTGTTGGATTTCTATTACTCTACTACACCTGCTAGTAAATTATTTGCCATGTAGAAATATCATTTCTACCAAAAACAGTGACTGATCAGGTTAGTGATGTCTGACTGCGATTATTTTGAGCACAACTGTATATATTGTACATTCACATCAGTCCCTAACCCTCAAGGGGCGTACAATCTAAGGTCCCTAACTTACATTCATACACATGCTGGTAGGTTAATTGGATCCTGTCTAAATTGGCCTTAGTATGTCTTTGGAGTGTGGGAGGAAATCTGAGTACCCGGAGGAAACCCACACAAGCACAGGGAGAACATAACTCCAGGCAGGTAATGCTGTGGTAGGGATTCAAACCAACGACCCTAGTACTGCCAGAAGCACTGGAAGTGCTAACCATTTAGCCACTGTGCTGCCCCAACTTGTACAGAAAATGTCTAGGGCTTCCCTTGAGGCTCAGGGAAGTACTCTGTGTATCCCCATCTACCTCTAAAAAGCTGACACCTGGCAATGTTACATCTCTGTATTTTTATATTAGTATAAGTGCCTGAATATGACTTGGTATCAGCCTATTGCAATCCCTTGTACAGCAGCACTCAGGTTGGGAACTTATCAGGTCAGGCCTTAGAAAAATATGCCAATAAGCTACAAGCTGGCAGGAGTAGAGAGCAAAGTGAGCAGAAGGAAAAACTTGTTAGTCTGCTGCTGCTTCTTTGTTTACAATTAGAGTTTCAGCTGTGTATTCCTTAAAATGATACATTCACCTTTTTAAAATAAATAAAATGCACACCTTTTTGTATGTAAAAAGAAGTGCCTTTATTATTTTTTTACTTGGAGACTGTAAAGCATTGCACACGTGAATAGCAGATTGCGAGTGCAATGCAGTACTCCTGCAGACTTGACAGTGTATCTGTCTGCTCATAGTTTGTACACGCAGGCAGATACACACTGACAGGAAGAAACAATGAACTACCACAACAGCACCATGGTAGTTCATTGAGAACTACAATCCAACAGCCACAAAGGCTGTCGGTAGCTGTAGTCTTCCATTCACAGAACTCTGAACGAATGACGTGGTCGTCAAGACATCTAGCGAGGGGAGAAGAACCCCATCTAGCGGTCACTAGATGCAGCGGCTGCAGGAGTGGAAACATGTTACATCTTCCACCATAAAGATGGGTGGAACATGTAACATGGTCCCAAAGGTGAACTTATCCTTTAAAGTGATTCTTAATGTTTGTTTTGTATTTTTAAAGAAAGAGAAAAAAACCTTTAAGCCTAGCCTAGCTTTCCCAGACTTTACCCTTTGGAAGTTCAGCCCTTGTGAAGCAGGATCCCTATAGTCCTCAAAACAAATTGGCAAATCTTGTGAAAATACATTTTCAAACTATTCTGAACTTGTACTAATGGAGAGGCGCCTTTATCGTCCAGTTTCTTTCCAAAGTCACTGCTCATCGGACATCAAAATCAACCACTTATTTAAAGTACATGTGAGTGTACATAGACACTCAGTGCTCAGTGCTCACACACAGAATAGCTTAAATTGACAAGAGTCCATAATGAGTCTGACAAGAGTGCAGTATATGGAGAATGATCCTGAAGCTCCTTAATCTGTGATCTGGGACCAATCTCGTCAGTGTACATGGAAAAGAACAAAGCAGCAAGGGCACAGTGTTGTCTTCTATTAATAGGAGGATGATGAATGACGATGTGTATATTTATAAATGTACTTTTCCCGCAGCAACTAGTCCAACAGTTCTTTTCCAGAGATGCATTTATTCGGATAAAGATATTTGTAAGATGACTAAAATCCAATCTAGAATACTTGTAAAATATTACAATGAACTACAGCCCTCAGAGTCCCATTTAAGATGCTTCATATCAAACATGGAGATACTACACCGTCCAGCATATGTCCGATCTATAATATGCACCTAGGTAGCTTCCATGCGTGCAATAATGTGAGTTATGATCTATACCTGTGCTTCCATATTAATGACAGGAAGAAGCTCCCTCTCAGCCAAAAAACGTCACTTGATATACAGTTTACTGGAGGGGTTTCTGACTGGCTGACAAAACACTTTTGATCTTACATGAAAAGACTTCACTTGCCATTGCTGTAAATAACAATTAAGGTCACTATAGTGTTTTAACAGGTACACAAGTCACCCTTTCACCATTTCCTACAAATATTCCCTCAAGTCTAAATATTATTATCATTATACAGGACTTATATAGCGCCGACAGTTTGCTCAGCGCTTTACATTATGGAGGGAGACAGTACAGTAACAATACAAGAGGGATTAGAGGGCCCTGCTCCTTTGAGTTTACAATCTAGGAGGAGGGGATAGTGCTACAAGAGGTAATTAGCTGTGGGGGATGGAGTGGTAGGAGTAGGGGATTTTCGGGGTAGGCTTCCCTGAAGAGATGGGTTTTCAGAGTGCACCTAAAAGTGAGCAGAGTAGGCGATAGCCTGATAGATTGGAGTAGGGAGCTCCAGAGGATGGGTGAAGCCCTTGAGAAATCCTGGAGACGAGCATGGGAGGAGGAGACAAGGGAGCTAGAGAGTAGGAGGTCTTGTGAGGAGCGGAGAGTATGGTTTGGGTGATATTTACAGACAAGATCGGTTATGTAATTAGGGGCAGTGTTATGAACGGCTTTATACGTCAGTGTTAAGTGTTTTCAATTTTATCCGTTGGGCAATTGGAAGCCAGTGGAGTGATTGGCAGATACAGAACGGTTAGTAAGGTGGATGAGTCTGGCAGCAGCATTCATGATAGACTGGAGTGGGGATAGCCTGCGATGAGGTAGGCCAGTGAGGAGGGAGTTACAATAGTCAAGGCATGATATAATAAGGGAGTGAATGAGTTGCTTAGTGGTTTTCGAGGTTAGAAACGGCCGTATCTTGGAGATGTTGCAGTGGTGAAGTCTACATGAGTTTGTCAGCGATTGGACCTGGGGCTGAAAGGACAGATTGGAGTCTAGGATTACACCTAGTGCCCTGGCGTGAGGGGTGGGACTGATGGTAGTGTTGTTGATCTTGATGGAAAAGTCTGGGGGGGGGGGGGGGCACGGGCTGGGGGGAATACTAGAAGCTCAGTTTTGGAAAGGTTGAGTTTGAGGAAGTGGAGTGACATCCAGTCCGATATGTCACTTAGTAGGCTGGTGATGCGGGTGGAGACTGAAGGGGTGAGGTGAGGGGTAGACAGGTAGATTTGTGTGTCATCAGCATAGAGATGGTAGTTGAAGCCGTGGGAGTTTTTCAATTGGCTAAGGGAGGAGGTGTAGATGAAGAGGAGGGGGTCCGAGCACAGAGCCTTGAGGGACCCTGACAGAGAGAGGGAGTAAAGAGGAGGAGGCAGCATTATAGGTAACACTGAAGGAGCGCTGCGATAGATAGGAGGAGAACCAGGAGAGAGCGGAGTTTTGCAGGCCAAGAGAGCGTAGTTTTTTGAGGAGGAGGGGGTGGTCGTTACCATACCCTTTGAAATGTCTAATTAGATAAACAGACTATTTCCCAAATACCAAGGTGACCTTGCATAAAATTAACATAGCAAAGAGTTCTTTTGATGTGTAAACTGGTCTTGTCACTGGCCTGTCCAAGAATGAACAGTATGTGTTTCTATATCTCTCTCTCTATATCACACAATATACTATACACAGGAGTTTGTAAAACTTGATATCACAATTCATTATTAAAACACAGCACACTTACATCAAAGATAACTGTATCCAGCTCATAGTGCCAATGGGAGGTGTTATATACAATGCAAAAGACCACAAGCAGACTACTCAGATCAGTGAGCCTCCATGCAATGGTCCCAGAGAGATGACAGCTGGCGGCATCTACGGCCGTATTTCATGCACCTCTCAGACCAAACATTAAACAGCATCACAGGAGTGGTTAGCGACAACGTATTTCAGGGGCCAAGTCAAGGCTTGAAAAAGATGGTGGGGCCTTTGAAATATGTTGCCACCCACCCACACCTGTGATGCTGTGTAGTGCTTGGTCTGAGAGGTGCATGAAGTATGGCCGTAAATGCTGCCAGCTGTCATCTTCTCTGTGAGGTCCAGCGCCACTGCATGGAGGCTCACAGATCTCAGTAGTCTGTGTGGTCTTTGGTGTTTTATATACCATCTCCCTTCTGCACTCTGTGCTGGGTACAGTCATCTTTGATGGAAGTTATGCTTTAATAAAGAATTGTGATATTAGTTTTACTAACTCCTGCAACCTTGCCGCTTTGTGCTTTCCCACCTGGCATCATTCTAAGTTATAAACAGGACCTTGACAGAGAAGGCAGCAGAGAGGCTAATGCTGGCGATTAAGAGGACAAGGAAGATTACATGGAAGATATATAGAGTCTGTATCATGAGTACGAAGAGGACTAACCAAGTATGTCGATAATGTGACCAAGAGCAGAAGCATATACAGAAAATAAAAAGATACCAATCGGGCAGACTGACCATTTGGAAACTCGGGCACTGCCCGAGGGCCGGAGGTCAGTAGGGGGCCCCATGAGATACCCCTGGTACCTTTTTCATAGGCTTGTTTGAATTTGGGCAGGGACATAGGGGCCCCATGATCCCCTATTGCCCGGGGGCCCCATGAGTTGTCAGTCCGCCCGATACCAATATAGAAATTCTTCAAAATAATATTTTTTGCAAATACAGTGCGAAACAATGAGACATCTTACTTGTTATATCCTTAATGAGTTCAGCAATGGATGTATGGTTGGCTAGGGACGCCCTTTCAGCCTGCATATGAGGGAGCTGGGACACAAACTGTTTGATCTCCCCCACAGTTTTTGCATTGTGTCTCCCCTAAAGCAGTCAGGGGAAAAAAAAAACTAAATTTAAAAAAACTTGGCATGTTGCATCAAACAAGTTCTGCATTACAAGTTTAAATTAAAGGAATAATCAGATACCCCAAAAACATTATTAGCAGTAATATCAGCTTTGATACCCCCCCACCATTGCTTCACAAACTGGGGATATTGCTTCCATGTTCCTTCCAGGATGTACAGTGACATACTTGTACAATAAAGACCAACAGGAAATATTATTTTCTCTGTTTAAATAATTTAATTTGTATGAATTTAAAAAACTGTGGAGAAAACGAAAAATGAATATAACAATACAATCTATTCAGTGTTAAAATTGGATAGCATTTTAGTTCTGATTCGGTCCATAACAGTGCCAGCTCAGGACAGTGAAGTCAGTCACGCTTTTATAAACCCAGTAATAATGTAACATTCTAGAATCCATGATATACAGTGGGGCAAAAAAGTATTTAGTCAGCCACCAATTGTGCAAGTTCTCCCACTTAAAAAGATGAGAGAGGCCTGTAATTGGCATCATAGGTAGACCTCAACTATGAAAGAAAAAAAATCCAGACAATCACTTTGGCTGAATTGGAAAGAATTTATTTGCAAATTATGGTGGAAAATAAGTATTTGGTCACCTACAAACAAGCAAGATTTCTGGCTCTCACAGACCTGTACCTTCTTCTGTAAGAGGCTCCTCTGTCCTGCACTCATTACCTGTATCAATGGCACCTGTATGAACTTGTTATCAGTATAAAAGACACCTGTCCACAACCTCAAACAGTCACACTCCAAACTCCACTATGGTGAAGACCAAAGAGCTGTTGAAGGACACCAGAAACAAAAAATTGTAGACCTGCACCAGGCTGGGAAGACTGAATCTGCAATAGGCAAGCAGCTTGGTGTGAACAAATCAACTGTGGGAGCAATAATTAGAAAATGGAAGACATACAAGACCACTGATAATCTCCCTCGATCTGGGGCTCCACGCAAGATCTCACCCCGTAAAGTCAAAATGATCACAAGAACAGTGAGCAAAAATCCCAGGACCACACGGGGGGACCTAGTGAATGACCTGCAGAGAGCTGGGACCAACGTAACAAAGGCTACCATCAGTAACACACTACGCCGCCAGAGACTCAGATCCTGCAGTGCCAGACGTGTCCCCCTGCTTAAGCCAGTACATGTCCGGGCCTGTCTGAAGTTTGGTAGAGAGCATTTGGATGATCCAGAAGAGGATTGGGAGAATGTCATATGGTCAGATGAAACCAAAATAGAGCTGTTTGGTAGAAAAACAACTTGTCGTGTTTGGAGGAGAGAGAATGCCGAGTTGCATCCAAAGAACACCATACCTACTGTGAAGCATGGGGGTGTCAACATCATGCTTTGGGGCAGTTTCTCCGCAAAGGGACCAGGACGACTGATCCATGTACAGGACAGAATGAATGGGGCCATGTATCGTGAGATTTTGAGTGCAAACCTCCTTCCATCGGCAAGGGCATTGAAGATGAAACATGGCTGGGTCTTCCAACATGACATTGATCCCAAACATACCGCCCGGGCAACGAAGGAGTGGCTTCGTAAGGAGTGGCTTCGTAAGAAGCATTTCAAGGTCCTGGAGTGGCCTAGCCAGTCTCCAGATCTCAACCCCATAGAAAACCTTTGGAGGGAGTTGAAAGTCTGTGTTGCCCAGTGACAGCCCCAAAACATCACTGCTCTAGAGGAGATCTGCATGGAGGAATGGGCCAACATACCAGCAACAGTGTGTGCCAACCTTGTGAAGACTTACAGGAAACGTTTGACCTCTGTCATTGCCAACAAAGGATATATAACAAAGTATTGAGATGAACTTTTCATATTGACCAAATACTTATTTTCCACCATAATTTGCAAATAAATTCTTTCCAAATCAGCCAATGTGATTGTCTGGATTTTTTTTTCTCATTTTGTCTCTCATAGTTGAGGTCTATCTATGATGCCAATTACAGGCCTCTCTCATCTTTTTAAGTGGGAGAACTTGCACAATTGGTGGCTGACTAAATACTTTTTTGCCCCACTGTATTAGATTGCATAGCTTCATTTACTGGTCAGCATTCATTTAACAAGCAGCTGTCACCCAAGAAAACACCTAGGAAAAGCTTCTGGTACTGACAAAATGCATTAAGAAGGTCTCTCTCTTTTTTTTTTTTTTTAATAAATATAGCCATTAATGAAATCACTAAAAATTATCCAGCAGTAGCTACAGTCAGTGCCTGTTGTCAATGGCTTAATTGTGAAGTTTTTATATAACCTGCCAGTTATGCCCCCAGTTTAGGCCCTCATTATGTTCTTGTCAAATGCAAGCTTAAAGTGTTACTAAACCCACAACAGTAAAATCAGTCTGTATATGCAGTAAATCATGATTATACTCACTCTGGAACATAAGGAGTTAATCTTCTGCATTGTGTAAAAAGGCTGTTTATTCCTGACTTCTCTGATCTTCCCCTTCTTTCAGGATCTCCCTCTCATCTCCTGATAAGACATATGTTGTGGAGACACTCTGCACATGCTCAGTTTAGTGTGTAATGCTAGAGAGGTTTTTGCTTTTTCTTGGGAGAGTGCATGTGATCAGCACAGGGCCGATCAGCACTGTCCAGACAGAGGCCAGGAGTTTGCATCCTCCTAGAGCAGAAAGAAAACTCCTACAAGCTTTAACATGTGCTCTGCTGGACACTGATAGAAGTCACAAGACTGCTCTAACTGCTGATGAGGAAAGGTATTCAGCAGTTTATAAATACTGAAATAATTTCACTTGCATGTTCTATGTACTTTGGGAGACCAGATATAGTGAATGTAGGGTCCTGGGTTTAGTAACACTTTAAGTAAGGGAAACCGGCCAAGACCTTGCGGCTTCACAGTCACTTTCCTACTGCGCATAGAGTGCTGCTCTTTGTGAATGGTCCTGCAGTCTTCTGGGACCTGTGAAGTGTCCCAGAAGGCTGTGGAGGGAAAGGGGGGACAAACAACCTGCTCAGATCGCTGCAGTGGGTTTGGATGGAAGTGGGCGCGGGTACATGCTCCTTCCCAAAAAGTGCCAAATGCGGCAATGGAGGTGGGGGGGATACAAACAAGCGGAATTTCCCCTTTTGGGTGATGTTCCGCTTTGAATAAAATTTTAGGGGTTTTTCCACAATTTTTTTTTTCTTTTAACCATGCTCACACTAGTTCACTACAGCGTCATCCTATGACTGGTGTGGCAATGATCAGGAGTACTGACTGGTGACAGGTTTTTTTTTTTTGGTTGGTTTTGCTGATTAGAAAAGATATTTAGCAGTTTATAGTTATTAAAAGAATTGTACTTCCATGTTGTATGTCCTGTGGGAGACCAGATAGAGTGAATGCAGGGTCCTGGGTTTAGTAACACTTTAATTAAAGAAAGGATTGACATATTTCACATTATGTAAGCTCCCATTTAAGTACTCTCTATTTCTAGAACAGTTTTCAGATGGTGCATACGTTGTAACCGTACTTATCTGAAAAGCTAGTTATTGCCACAGACATTGAAAAGTGGGTGGATTTGTAGGCACAATCAGACTCCCTGCAGACATCTATGCCAGTTGCATTGCTGGGTTAGCAAAAAGCGCTCTAGTGACGAAGATTACATATCGCACGGACACTGGTAACACAATATTCGGTCACCATAATAGGGGTTAAATATGGAGGCACTATATGCATAACAATCTAAATCACCTATTAGCAGTTTACAAGGCAGGATGCATGTCCTGGTGTGACAGATCAGCACACTCAGAACCCTGTGTGACACATTCCATATAACAAAAACAATATTGGGTCAATTTTATAATCATATCTAGTAACCCAGAGGGTCATATCCTTGCCAGTACACTGGCCTATCACATGGCAAAGTTTACCTCCAAGTACCAGGAAAGGGTTAATGCATTACTTTAGCGCTTAAACACATGATCTACAGCTACCAGTGTAACTGCAAATGTTCAGTGTGACTGTGCTGGGCAAGTCTTGGCATGAGGGTGATAATGACTCTAAAAGGTGTTAAATCTCCAATTTCAGCAGGGCATCAAATCTCATTAGCACATTCTACTGATGTCTTTTGTTCAGTCTAAGTATTTAGGATGAACTGATCTAGAGGATGCCATGAAATTAACCTTTGTCACAATACAGGAGTCGCTCAGCTTCTGCGAGTTTTCAGTTGTTGTCTTAGGCCTGTAACCTGTCCTAATTCCATAAAACGAGACAGCAGATTTTATATTCACACCTTATCAAACAGTTCTGAACAAAACCTATACAGTAGCTTTATGGAAGCCAGCATCAATTTCACTTCCACTGTGAGACACGACAGAATAGTTGCACTGGAAACGTTTCTGCTCCCTTAGCCATGTTCTTTAAAATCAAAAGGTGGATATTTCAGTTCAACAAAGACATTACCAAGTGCTTTAGACTAAAGCCCAGTTGAACATTCAGTGTAAACCTGCTAAATACAAGCCAGATGCATGAAAGCAAAAAAGGTCTTACAGTTCATATTTTTTTTTTTACAAAGCACCCACAACTTGAGTAGAAAAGCCATACCCCTGCCACCAGCTTCAACATTGGACCCTTGCTTTCTGTGAGAAAGCAGTAGTCTCTCAGCAGAGATCTGTCATGCGAGTATGAACCTTGCTCAATGCAGAGCCTTCAGTCTGACAGCATGAGGTGGGTCGGAACTCAGCAAAGACACCACTGCTTTCCCACAGAGATCAAGTATCCCACTTTGCAGCTGCTGGCAAGTAGGCTTTTCTAATCAAGCTGTAGCTGCTTTAGAAAGAAAATTAACTTTAAAACATGAATTACCATTTCTTTTATAGCACCTGGAATGTATTTAGCGGATATAAGCTGAAAGTGATTGTAAACGAATGTTTTTCTTAAAATAACAAAAACATACTTACCTGCTCTGTGCAGCAGCTCCTCCTTTTCTGGTGTCCCCTACCAGCACTCCCGGCTCCTCCACCCCTCCGAATGACCCTGCAGAAAGCCGCTTGCTATGGGGACCTCGTGTGGGCTTGATCCTGAGCTGGGCTCTATGCATCCATTGACTCACACAGTGCAGCTCGGTCCCACCCAATGGCTCCTGCTGCTGCCTCCAAGTCCAGTGAGGCAAAAGTGAGCGGGGAGAAAGTCGCTGCTCTAGGGCACAGCACTTTACCAAGATTGGGCTCACGTAAGTATAAGGGGGGCTGGGGGAGGGGGGGGTGTAGTTTAACACAGGTGTTTTTTGTTTTTTAACTTAAATGAATGAAATGCATTAAAAGGATAAGTTCACCATTTGAACATGTACCAGTATCTGCAGCCCCTTACCTTCCCTGTGACAACAGGTGGGGGCTCTTCTGCCTGCACTCACTTTCACAGTTTAAAAATAACATGGCCATGCAGGGCTCCACCCACATGACCATGTAATTTTCCTGTGAATGAATGCCTACAAGTACTGCCAGCCACTGTTGATGATGGCTTGTAGTTCTCAAAGAACTGTCAGGGCACTGATGAGCGCTCTTGTAGTCCATTGATCTTCTCTTAGGTAACTGTTGGCCTCTATGAGGTAAGGGCAGACAGCTAGCCTGAGAGTCTGCAAAAGCTTGACATTGCACCTGCGATCTGTTGATCACAGGTGCAATGCTCTGCAGACTCCTAAAAAAAAATATATATATATATATATATATATATATATATATATATATATATATATATATATATATATATATATATAAAATACACACACACACAGAATGCTTAAATTCCAATGTTATAAATAAAAGTCAAAGATGTTACCTCAAAAGCAGCAGAGATAATCTTGGCCTTTTTACTGAGCACTGAACCGACAGCATTAAAGTTTTTGTCTCTGATCTCAGCATAGAGCTCCTCTGCAGAGTTTAGAAGTAGTTTCTTGGGCTCTGTAGGTAAATCCTTCCCACCTTCACCTTGTTTCTTGGGAGCAAATTTCTCTGGAGGTAATTTCACATTGCCTGTGTGAACAGGGGTATATTTCATTAGGATTCTGCATCGTCAATACTGGTCTCATAAGGACATTCTTACACTGTTCACTCCATAAAGTTTGATCACTACATCAACATTTGGCAATATGCTGGCAAAGCTAGGTGACTACAATCATTGGTAACATACTTGCATATCCAAGAGACCACACAATATCAAATTTCCTTTCTCTCTTTTGCTAGGTTAACAGCCTACCACTTTGGTAAATCGACATAGCATAGTGGCTAAATGGTTAGCACTTCCACCTGGCAGTACTAGTGTTATTGGTTCAAATCCCAACCACGGCACCACCTACCTGGAGTCTGCGCATGTTCTGCGTGGGTTTCCTCCCACACTCCAAAGACATGCTGTTAGGTTAACTGGATCCTGTCTAAATTGACCCTAGTATGTGTATGTATGAATGTAGGTTAGGGACCTTAGATTGTACGCCCCTTGAGGGTTAGGGACTGATCTGAATGTACAATACAGTTATGTACTCTACTCTGTAGTGCATGTTAACTAGATATCATTTAGGCCAGTTAGCATAAAGTCCACTTTCACTGGATATACCCATCAATGTCAGGTTCAAAGCTGTGTAATCCAAAGCAACCAAATTCATGTTTTTGAGTACAGTAAATCCTGTTCTGCAGTAAAAATCATCACATATTCTATCTTTCACTATGTCCAGTCAGTGGAGGACACAAGGGGTTTATCTCCAGGTCACCCTTGTAAGGGTAAAGAACAGTGGGAGCAAGATGTAGGTCCACTGGATGAGGAACGCTTTGGAATCAGTACTGCACAGCTCCCATAATACTAGCCACAGCTATAGATTATTCTACGAGCCCATTACACACCTCTTAAACTACATTGAATGGGTATCCTACAATCCCCTCTTTGTGCTAAGTGCAGAGGGCACCCTTATTCAATTTCTATTGCGCTGCCCAAAGTTCCATCGCTACTGGACAGAAGTTGTTTCCAACAATAATGCAATTTTTCAAATTAATGTCCCTTTTGAACCTACTCGCTGTATTTTGGGTATACTAGATGACCTGCCACTAAATGACGTTCAGAAAGCTGCAGTCAACAGAGCTTTGGTCCAAGCCCGATGCCTTATTTTCTAACAGTGGAAGTCTGACAGAGCACCCACTCAAAGAATGGGTTGCACATGTGGGAGACACACTTAGGCTAGAAAAAAGAAAAAGTTATTTCAATGCAGGGGTTGCCCAAACAAATTTAATAAGCTATGGGAGGAATGGTTAGCCGTTCCAGGCCTTGCGCCTACTCACCTGGTGCTCCATAGACTTCTGATATGAGCCTACTACTCACCTGGACAGGGTAAGAAGGAATAAAAATGCATCCCATTCTAGAAGTGATTGCATGCTTGAATATACAGTGCTTCCCTTCAGCCTCTGCCATTTGTATCTGGCATTGACTACTTTATTATAATATTGAAGCAGAGTGCTGTTCTGTGATTATGTTGAGTATTTTGTGCTGTACTGTTACCCTGGGACACTCTTTTCTCCTGTGCAAAGGTTGTACAAGTTTTGTTTATTGACTGTACCTCAAAAAACTTTAATCTTTCTCTGGGATCGTCCTCCCTCATATTTTTCCTTCTCTTCCCTCCTTTTCCTACTAACATTATCCCAAATACAACACTATGGCTAAGGTAGGAATCTAGAGTCTGAGTCATGATAAGCCAACTACAAAAAAAAGGCTCCTGGGACACCAGAAGAGATTGTGAAGAAAAGAGTCACTGTTTTTACTGTCACTAACCAGGTATCAGGATACAGGAAGATACCCAACTGGTTGCCCTTTGCTTCTCTAAATAGTCACTAACTCCTATGTAATTGACAGCTGAGAAAGTGCATTGATTAACTGGATCAGAACACAGCCTCACCAAATGTATGGCCACACAGCAATCAAGAGCTGCTCTCCTGGATCTCCGCAGGGTTTGCGAATTGACAGCTGTGCCCGAGTTCAGAGAACTGTTTCTGATAACCTCAGAGCACCCTTAGAGAATTCCACCCGTGTATGGCCAGCTTTGACCTCCAGCATGTTTATATAGGCTGGAGGCTAAAGCCAGCCATACACGGGTGGAATTCTGAAAGAATTTTCTTTCAAATATCTTTTCTAAGAATTTTCGTTCGAATTTCGCACCATTAGTGGGGCACAGAAATGGCCAATTTTCATGCAACCATCGAATTTGAGTGATCGGGCATGTTGGAAATGTTTTGAAAAATTAACTGATTTCTAAATCAATGATGGGAGAATCGTGCGAGAAATATAATCAAAAAAGAAACAAGCGTAAGCTGTACCTGGAAAGAAAAGAAAATTCTTGGCCATGAAATTTTTTTTCTGTAGCAACACGAGGTGAATTTAAAAGCTTGGTTGGTTGAATTTCAAAATCAATGGTGGCACCATCAGATTAGAAAATCAGAAATTTTGTAAAGAAAATTCATTCAGAATTCGACCCATGTGTGGCCTGCATAAGTTTAAGAGCAGCTCTCTGTACACATGCTCAACTGTCATTTTATATGCCCTGAGGCTGTCTGCAGAACAACAGCTCCATTCCCATCCTGAGCACTCTTTGGGTTGGGGATCAGTTCTCCTGCACACGGGCTTAGCTGGAAATCACACATGAGGTAATTACACAATCCAGTCTTTCATTCAAGTTCTCAGAGTAGGGATGACACTTACTATTAAGGATGCCATACACTTCATCAATAAGGCCTTCATAAGTAAGCTGTGTTGCCAGAGGTGTCAGTAAGTCCACATTGCGATCAAGCAGCAAGAGAGTGTCAAACACTGGAGTTATCTGGTTGTGGCTCCCTCCCAGTTCTCGCTTCATTCTGATCATCATGTTTGCAACATGCTGCAAGAAGACCACTTAATTATAAAGAAATCCTGCTGGTGAACGAGAGCAGTAGTTTAATCAAACTTAAATAAAGCATAACCAATCTTTATCTAGAGGAACCTTTTCAAAAGGCATAACTAATTAAAATGCCTAACCATCTGTTCCAAATACTATGCAAAGGTAGTTGTGGTTGGAAGGGGGAATCAGGCCTGTGCTACCCAACCAATTCTCTCAAGGCATTTGAGCAACCTCTGTGCTGCTATGTTTTTTGTTTGTCTCTATGTGGTACATTAACAACAGACTGTTACTACTGACTGGGAGTACAAGGCTCTAAGGAGATCTGCTTCTGGGTCAGAAGTTCTCTAGCAATTAATAACATACAAGTAATCGTATAGGTGTGGGGAGTGTCATTTTCTTCATCTAATAAGACCAGGATGTAAATTTTGGAATCAAATAAGTGGTGTAAAACACATAATGTTGATAATACACTTCCAATATTGGAGTGGTTGAGGTACTTCTAGAAGCATGTGTATCAGGGTGCCAGGTTATATCTCGCACAATGGAGTCTTGAAGCCCTCGATGATGTAATTTTTGAGTGTAGTAGCACTGACTCAAAATGAATTGCTGGGTGAGTTTTTAGGTGAGAGGAGAGATATAGATATTATAAGGATAAGAGATCAGATATCTGAGCATTCCGCAACCAGCAGTGATCCTAGTTTTATATCCCATCCTCTTCACAACCTAATGCACCAAAGTTTTTTAATGTAGTGGAAAGGAGACCACACTTGGTCTCTACAGTGACTACACCATTAAGTAGAGGGGGTGTCAGCATACAGTATGTCTGCTTGCAGAGCTTTGACTAAGTAGTCAAAGCCTGGCACAGTTGCAGGTACTGAAAGAAGCATTGGTTTTAAATCCTGTATTCATCTCAGAGACTTTGTAGTGAACTAAGAACTCGATGTTTATATATTTTTTACCATGTTCATGCCATGTCTCAAACCACTCCAGTTTCTATGTTAGAGTAGCTTTCATGGAGCACAAGTTTTTCTTTTTTTACTTTTGTCCAGATTCTATCCAAATAGATAAATTGCCCAACCTCCAGACTAGAAACCAGTGTGCCCCAAAGGCACACTGAGACACGTGTTTGCAGCTTACCAGCTTATTTGTGGTGTTTAATTTAGTTTTAAAGCTTAGAAAAAAAAATGATACCTGCCAGAAATGTAGTATCCTTTTCACTTCCTGAGAGGTAAACTGGAAGAAAAACCAATTCATTTCTTTTGTACACTACTACTCCAATCATCCAACCATGAACCCACCATAGAGGGGTGAGCAAAGCCAGGGACAGGCAGAGCATTATTTGCAGGTTTATCAGGAAAAATAAACAAAGAAAAAGAAACTAATGCAAGTAACTCATCTAGAGAATAGTAAGCTGCAACATTTTTTTTTGTTTAAAAAAAATAAAATAAATAAATAAATATATATATATATATATATATATATATATATATATATATATATATATATATATATATATATATATATATATATTTTTTTTTTTTTTTTTATTTTTTTTTATTTTTAAATAATCTTCCAGTTAAGCACACACTACCGACATTCAGTCTAGCTCTCCTCTGTTGCTGTTTTGCTGAAAGAGATAATGGTTAAAGGATAGTAAAAATGCTGTTGGTGTCTGCAGAGAACAGTACTGCCACATACAAAGACAATATGGAAAACAAAAGCAAAATAAAAAAAAGCAGGCCTCGAAAGATTAAAAAGGATAAGTTCACCATTTGGGCAAAAATAATAAATGCACTTTTTTTGCAGGTAAAAAAAAAAAGCAACAAAAAAAAAAAAAAAAAATGCATTTCTTATTTTTGCCCAAAAGGAGCCTGAAAGCATTGCACTAGCCATCACTAGATCGCTGATGCCATGCAGGTCTCCTTCAGACCTGTCAGAATTTCTGCTTGCTGTATGGGATGTACTGCCAAACAGATATTATGACATTAAGCTTCAATGAACTACCTTGATGCTCCACAGCACCGTGGTAGTTCATTGAAAACTCTAAGACGGCTAACAGGACTTGGCAGTTCATACATTCACGGAAGTCTGTGAATGAATGATACAGCCGTGTGGGTGGAGCCCCGCACAGCCGCGCTGTTTTCAAAACTGATAATACAGGGCAACTTCTCCCCGTATTATTTGTCAGAGGGAGGGGGGGGCGGCAGGAGCGGCTGCAGCTATGTGAACATGTTACATATTCCACCCTAAAAAACGGATGGAACATGTAACATGTTCCCAAAGGTGAACTTATCCTTTAAATACTTGTAGTACTATCCTTATCTATGTGCACAGGAAGGTCAATTCCCCACTTAAAAAAAAAAAAAAAAAAAGGATGATGTTCATTCTTCAGGTTGTCCTTCCACACTCTATACACGAGTATAGCCCAATTAAACATCGTCTGTGTGAATAAACCCTACCAATGTGAACGTCTGGCTAAGACTTACTCTGGCACACTCTCCTTTCCCACAGATTTGTGGAATGGTTCCATATAATGCCTGCAGAGTGGTGAGCCCTTTAGCTGCATGATAAAGAGTGGTCTGGTCATTTTCCAAGCAACATTCCTGGTAAAGTAAGAATAAATCATAGTGTTATGGAGCATCATAAAAATAAATATTTTGCCAGCAATTGTTCCATGTGGATTTGCTAAACAGATTATAAGTTAATGGATATCATTTACACTGCTCTTCGGTGTGGTTCAGATGTTTTTGCCCAATGCTGCTCCTAGCTGTTATATGTAAAATAATAAAACTATGAATGTTACTATTGCAAAATATGATAACAGTACAACTCTAAGACATGGTCCTGTATTCCATTGATCATATTGCCAGAGAATCCTTAGTTCTAAGCACTGAAAGCATGTGCAACGTTCAACCTAAAAACACCTACACATTTAAACGATACCGTAAAGAAGTGTGGGGGTCTAAAAAAAGCAAACATGCATATTCCCCTCTTGGCCACTGACAATAGGGAACCCCATGTAAACGACAGGATCAATCAGTTATTTACAAGCAATGGCATGTTACATATTATAAAACTTCTGCATTAGGATCTAGAAAACAAAAATAAAGAAATATACACTGGGTTTAATGACACTTTAATGGGTATTCTTATCCTAACTTGTTTTAGCTAAAACTTCAGCTGGCCATACCTGGTTCCCAAACTGAGGTGACCTAAGGAAACCCTCCTTCCCCAGCCAGAACGTTGAATTGTGACAGTGGCACCCGCTGCCATCAGAATACACTAATTTGTGTATTCATCCAATTGGCTGCAGCTGCTAAAAAATGTTTCAATGTGTCTCTTTAACAGAAGTCGATTAAACAATTGACATCTATCAAGCAGGGAAACCCACACACTTCCAAAATTTTAATTTGTATAGAAGTAGCTTTACACCCCAATGGTACTAAAATATACTGGTGCATCACTGATTACTGATCTAATATTGCCACGATGGCGACCTGAACATAAAGAACCACTAAACACAGTATAACATACCCTACAAGTGCACAAGATCAGTTTAAAATAGGGCTTTGCTCATCTGAACTGTTTAAAATGACACAGCTTAACAAGTACGCAGTTCAGTGATTTATACATACAGAGTAATGTGTCATACAGCAGGTCATTAAGGGATAATTTCACCTTTACACAAAAGGTAATAAAAATTTATTTGCAGGTAAAAAAAAAACGTGCATTTATTATTTTTTTGTGTTAGGAGCCTGTAAAGCATTGCACCAACAATCTCAAATCGCTGATGCCATGTAGGTCTCCTGCAGACTGTCAATGTGTCTGCTTGTTTGTATATCCCATAAAAACAAGCCGATACTTTTGACAGGAAGAATCCATTAACTACCACAGCGCTCACAGCTCCGTGGTAGTTCACTGAAGACTACAAGGCGAGAGCTGCTAAGGTTATTGGGACCTGTAGTCCATTCAGTCAGAGAACTGTGAATGAATGATGCCGCCGTGTGGGCGAAGCCCGGCACAGCCGCACTGTTTTTGAAAAGTGACAGCTAGTACGGAGAACTTCTCCCCGTACTTCTGTTATAGGGAAAGGGGGGCAGTGGGTGGTGGCTGCAGGATCGGGAACATGTTACATGATCCCCCCTGAAAACAGGTGCAATATGTAACATGTTCCCAAAGGTGAACTTATCCTTTAAAGCAAAATTAGTCTGGGCAATCCAGAGTTATCTAGCTTTGGAACAGTCTTACCAAATGGTATTAATAGGGTCTCCTCTGTGTATGGAAACTATGCTTGGTTGCAAACGGAGCTTACATTAAAAAAAACAAAGCAAGCATTTTTACATTACACATTTTGTTGTGCTTTTTTATAAGTAGTTCATACAGTATGTAGTGCTTATATAACAAAGAGTTAATCACCTTGAAAGCATTCTCAGATTCCATAGACAACAGATCTCCATCAAAAGGAATCAAATTTAGACGATATTCTTCCCGATAGATAAAAGAGCCAAGAACCCCAAGATCCTTCAGCCGCTGTTCACACAGCAAGCTACGGCGAGGCACAAACAAGATGTGAAAGTCCCGTTGTGGGAATCGACCCTTTTCTTCTCTATGGAAAAAAATTAGTGGAAGGTAGATGTTAAACATATACAAAGCAGTTAGTTCCATATTTTTATTTTAAAATGATGCAGATGCTTTATAAAATAAATCATAACGAACGCAACAACTGTGTAGATGACACTCTCCAATATCTGTATTTACATTCCACAAATGTCCATTGCTTCAATTCTTTCTGCAGCCCTTACAAAAGTTTTATGCAAAAAAAGTCAACAGTACTCAGGTCCGGCAACTGGCTAACTCAGGAAGCAAGCACTGCCCATATACCATATACCTGGACATGCTGGGATTTTTCACCAGAACTTCAGTGCATGCAAATAGGAATGAGGAAGTTCAACCACCTGCCCTCCAGAGGATTTACCCCCTTTCCTGACTAGGCCATTTTTTGCAATACGGCCCTGCCTTACTTTAACTGACAATTGCGTGGTCATGCAACGCTGTACATAAATGAAATTCATGTCTTTTCCCACAAATAGAGCTTTCTTTAGGTGGTATTTGATCATCTCTGCGTTTTTTTAAAAGACCAACAATTTTGCAAAAAAGAAAAAAAATATTTTTGACTTTTTGCTATAAAACATATCCAATAAAAACATTAAAAATCTAATTTCTTCATAAATTTAGGCCAAAATGCATTCTGCTACATGCCTTTGCTAAAAAAAAAAAAAATTCCAGTACATGTAAATTCATTTGTTTACGTGAACGTTATAGCATCTAGAAATGGCAGTATATGTACTGGAATTTTTATTATACTAGCGGGACTGTGGCGGGCATTCTGACACTGGGTGTGAACTGACTGCTACTGACATCCGCAGTGACACTAATACAGTGATCAGTGCTAATAAAAAGCACTGACACTGTACTAATGACACTGGGCAGGAAGGGGTTAACATTTGAGGTGATCAAAGGGTTAACTGTGCGCAGTGTGTGTTTTACATTATGAGAAATACAAAGCAGTATGCCCTTGCTGACAGGAGAGACCTGTGTTGTTTACACACAGGTCTCTCCCCTGTCAGCTTTCCCCAATGATCACCAAGTGCCGGCAGCGAATTGCCGCACGGGACCCGGTGATTGACATCTCTAGCCGCTAATAGTGGCGCCGGTAGGACGGCACACGTGTGCCCCCTACGCAGCAATGCAAATCACGTATGTATACACGTGATTTTGCGCAGCCCTGCTACCCTGTAGCAGTACTTCTACTATAGGGTGGCAGGCAAGCAGTTAAGTAGATAAGTCAAAACTTTACTTTCTGTTGTATCTCGGAGAACGGAAGAAAAGGTAAATCTCTCCAAAGTAAGGTAAAAGTCATTGGCAGAGATCACTGCAACGAGTGTTCCTATTGGAAGATTTCATCTCCACTTCTCCTTCATTGACAACTCAAAATGTTGCAGATCACTTATACCTTCAGACAATGGTTGCCAGGACAAACCGAGAGGGTTGACTTCCCAAGCAAGGAAAATCAAGATAAAAAAAAAAAAAAAAAAAACCTGACGGGCTATAGCCATTCTGCACCCAACTAAAAACTAAAATAAGTTATGGCTCTACAAACATAAAACAACACAGTGTGTCTTCTACACAATAGGTTAGTCAGGATTTTGTTTTTCCACAAGTTTCTTTAAAATTATAGCAAGAGGGTATCATACAGTATCTAAATGGGGCTAGGCCTTTTAGATGTGCTACAGCTAACTCAATTACCAGCATCATGACAGCAAATTAATAATTTAGCACACAAACCTCCGAATGTTCTCAGCAATAATGTCCATGAGTTCAAGTCTAGGCCTGACAAAAAATATGATGTTTTTTACATCAGATGTTGGCAAAGGCCCGGACTTAAGTGTAAACATTTTTTCAACTTCATGTTCCTGAAAATGGAAAAATAAAGATGGATTAAGCAAAAATATGAGAGTCATAAGAAGCAGTACAAAATAATAAATGTGAAAAATACCTTTAAAAGTGAATACTGTGCAATTAATCCAAAAGGTCCCGTCAGATATTCATCCCACACAATAGCCTGAAAAAAAAAAGAAAAAAGAAGGTTGTGAAGTTGCTCAAAAGGGGGGAGGTGGCATTGGAGGGTTAAAGTGACTGTAAACCTCAGACATGAAATATGAACAAAGCATATCTCTCTACAGCATGTACTTGTCTCAGTCCAGAGCACAAAGTGTCTTTTCTTTCAGCTGCTTCGTTCCTTTGCTATCTGCATGAGTTACTCATAAGTTTTCCTCACATCAAGAAAGGAAAAGGTGACGAGGAGGGAGCTCCAGCACACAGCCTATGATTGATAGACTCAGCTCTGTTCCTGTGTGCAGGGGGGGGGGGGGGTCCCTTCCCTCCAATCAGCTCTCAGAGTGCTCCTCGCTGTAATTTCAGCTCCCCACCCTCTTTCTTGCCTCTCTCAGGCAAGCTTTATAAATTCTGGCCTTTGAATGGATGGAGAGAAGAGAAGACTGCAGATAAACAGGTACAGCTTATGCAGGAGGATTTGTTTCATCTCTGTGTATCACCTGAGTCCAGTCACTTTACTGGGTATATGGAAAGGTTTACAACCACTTTAACATCTACGTAGTTGGGAAAGGAGTCCAATGGCAAACAGTATGCATCTTAAAGCAGAATTTCACTCTCGCTATCAACATAAGGACTATTTTTAATCTTTATGCTGCTAGCATTAGTAAATACATCGGAAAGTATCTCATATTTCCTTGTTTTCATTTTTCCCCCATTTCTTCCATTACTTGGTGGTTTCCATGCCTAGGCAAATGAGGCCATACATTCCAGGAGTCTTCAGTAGGGGAGGAGGGGTTTCTCAGCTAAGCACTCCCTCCTACCTGCATGCCTGAGTGAAGGATGGATGGATTCCAGGAAGTAAATACTACATGAATCATCTGCCCTTACTCAAGATGGCCTGGCCAGAAATGCTAGAGGGTTCTTTTCTAAGTGATTTCTCAGCAAAATAAAAGCATGGAGACATGGATGGATGGAGAGAGTTTGGTTTGAATATTAAAAAATGAATTAAATAGCATTTTTGGTTTGTTTTCCTCAGATGCAGTGCATGTCCACTTCAACTGATTTCCTGCCACCCTATACAAGATATACTCCTACAGGGCGGAAGGGGTGCGCAAGATCACGTATATATACACACACGTGATTTTGCATGTCTGGGCAGGAGGCGCGCATGAGTGCCCTACCCGCACCACTATTCACTGCCTTGGCTGTCAATTACTGGGTCCTGGCCGGTGATTACTCACCGGCACCCGGTGATCGCCAAGAATTACTGACGGAGGGAGAGAACTGTAAGTAAAACAACACAGATCTCTCCCCTTTCAGCTCCTGCACACTGCTATGCATGGCTTTGCATAGCAGAGCCATGCAAATCAGTGTGGTTACAGTGGAGCACAAACACACAGTTAACCCTTTGATCGTCCCACATGTTAACCCCTTCCTGCCCAGTGCCATTAGTACAGTGTCTGTGCTTTTTATTAGCACTGACAACTGTATTGGTGTCACTGTGTAGGTCAGTGACACCAAGTCAGTTCCCCAACCAGTGTCAGAATGGCCGCCGCAGTCCTGCTATAAGTCACTGATCACCGCCATTACTAGTAAAGAAAAAAAAAGCCCAGTATATATATTTGTAAACGCTATAACTTTTACGTAAACCAGTTATTTTACACATATTGGGATTTTTTTTTTTAGCAAAGACATGTAGCAGAATACATTTTGGCCTAAATTTATGAAGAAATTAGATTTTTAAAAAACATTTTATTGGACACGTTTAAAAAGTCAAAAATACTGTTTTTTTTTCTCAAAATTGCTGGTCTTTTTTTATAGCGCAAAAAATAAAACGCACAGCCGATCAAATACTACCGAAAGAAAGCTCAATTCAGGGGGGGGGGGGAAAGGACATAAATTTCATTTAGGTGCAGTGTTGCATGACTGCGCAATTGTCAGATAAATTAACGCAGCACCGTAATGCAAAAAATGGCCTGGTCAGGAAGGGGGGAAAATCCTCTGGAGGGCAAGTGGCTGAACTTCCCCATTCACCTGCTGATTGACAAAAAAAATGTAGCCCATAAACATTTCACATATCTGAAATTAAGAAAAGAAAGAGTTTTTGTTGGCAACATCTCAGTCAATTAAACTCAGATTAGTATGAGTCCATAGAACAAAGTAGGCCATATTAGCTACAGCAGAACGGGCCTTAGTATGGAGGCAGACACACCGACAGCACACTTGTGTCTCGTCCCTAAAGACAAATCCGCCCTCACCTTACTGCCGGCACACTTATCCAGGAACTCCCGCAGTTCAATCCGCATCGCCTCCCGCAGAACGTTCATGTTCACCCGCCCGCAGGAAAGATGGGTCGCCATGTTGATGTTCTGACAGGCAGATTCATGTGACTGGTCATGTGACGGAAAGCCAGACAGTGCAGACAGCCAATGACAGACTCCCTCCCTCTAGGAGGCTTCACTAAAGAGTAGTAATATGGCCGGAGCGGCATCACGTGGTCGCACGCACACTGATTTTGTACACGAATAATGGGGGGACATATGAGTTGGGGGATTCTGAGTTGCTTTTGTACTCACGCTGACTTGCGTGTCGAGGAATAGCAGTACAAACCGGTGTATATTAGTCCTGGGCATACTGCTGGTCCCACACAAGTATAATGTTTCCCCTAGGATTACATCTCTGTTAGGAGGTTTGCACAGGCTGAGGTTACTTACATCCAAAACGTACACCCCATACAGAGGCATCCCTAGGGTTGGTGTCACCGGGTGCGGTAACACTTGGTGACACCCCCTCCGACGATCCCCGCAGAATGGATCAGATCCACGGATTGAGCATAATGGATTGGACTCCGATCCATTATGCTCAGTCCGCAGATCCGATCCATCCTGTGGGAATCGTCAACTTTGTTTACAACTTACCTTTTCTTGGTGTAGATGTGTCTCTCATGTAGATATGTCCCACTGAAGCAACCAAGCATGTCCCGGTTTAAACCGGGACAAGTGCAGTTGCTTCAGGGGGGACATATCGACATGGGAGACACATCTTACCACTACACCGGTGTCACCCCATATAGGTTGCATGCCGACAATCCCCGGCATGCAACCTATGCGGGGTGACACCTGACCCGTTCCAGGAAGAGGTAAGTTGTAAAGAAAGCCAATGATCCCCGCGGGATGGATCCGATCCATCCTGCGGGGATTGTCAGCTTGCTTTACAACTTACCTTTTCGTGGAGCGGGTCCAGTGTCACCCCGTGCAGTCGGTGTCACCCGGTGCGGACCGCATCCCCCGCACCTACCTCTGGGACACCAATGACCCCATATATCACACGCCTAAAGCCACACCTACACTACCCCACAGGCCATAGCCAATGCATTGTTGACCTGTTACTGATCTCATTACAATTTAAGTCGTCTGACTCACCTCCAAGTAGGGATCCGCTCAGGCAGGTTCAGACACATAGTTACGTAGTCAGTCTGGTTGAAAAAAAGACCTAGTTCAACCAATAAAATATATATATACAGGCAGTCCCCGGGTTACGTACAAGATAGGGACTGTAGGTTTGTTCATAAGTCGAATTTGTTCATAAGTTGAATCAGGCACTTTTATAAGCACTAACTACTAACCAAACGACAGGATATTAGATTACGTTTTTGTAATAAGGTTACAGAAAGCAGTAAAACCTCAAGAGGCTCTAAACTGGTGTTTTGCATAAGAACTGCAGCTTGGACACATGTTTGCCTTAACATATTTAACTTTTATGTGCATGTAAATGTTTAAACATCAAATTCAACATTCAAATATTATACTGTAAACTCTTGTACAGTGTAGAGTACAACTTTAAACTATCTTGGCTAAACTACACTGTACTGTAATGTACTGTATGAGAGAACTCTGCTCTCCTTTACACAGCACACGCTGCCCCCTCCCCCCTGCACAGACGGAGGATCACTTCAGTGAGCAGCCTGACAGCCTCTCCTTTCCTCTCCCCGGAGGTGCAGACAGACAGTCTTAAATCACTTTGGAGATAGTGGGCAGACACTGCTAGCCCCACAAGTAACGAGCAATGGATGTCTCTGTCTCTTATGTCTCTCTGATGTCTCTTATCAGCTAGTCTCTTATCAGCTTGCTGCACAAGAATGCTGACAGCTTGACTTCCGGTCCCGAGGGAAGTGTACGTAAGTATGAGTATTACGTAAGCCGAATGTACTTAACTCGGGGACTGCCTGTATATATATATATATATATATATATATAAAAACAATCGTATATACACAAACCTACACCCACAGCTGATCCAGAGGACGGCAACCCCCCAGCAAAGCACGATCCAATTTGCTCCTGCAGGGAAAACATTCGTTCCTGATCCCCGAGAGGCAATCGGATATTCCCTGGATCAACTTTACCTATAAATGTTAGTAACCAATTATATTCTGTGTATCCAATAAAGAATCCAGGACTTTTTTAAAACAATCCACTGAGCTGGCCAGAACCAACTCTTGAGGGAGTCTATTCCACATTTTCACAGCTCTTACTGTGAAGAAACCTTTCCGTGTTTGGAGATTAAATTTCTTTTCCTCCAGATGTAAAGAGTGCCCCTTGTCCTCTGTGATAACCTCAGGGTGAATAGCTCTACACCCAGTTCACTATATGAACCACTGATGTATTTATACATGTTGATCATATTGCCCCTTAATCTCCTCTTCTCAAGAGAGAATAAATTCAGTTCCTCTAATCTTTCCTCATAGCTGAGCTCCTCCATGCCTCTTATCAGTTTGGTTGCCCTTCTCTGTACTTTCTCCAGTTCCCCAATGTTCTCTTTGTGAATTGGTGCCCAAAACTGAACTGCATATTCCAGATGAGGTCTTACTAATGATTTGTACCGGGGTAATATGATATCTCTCTCTCTGGAGTCTATACCTCTTTTAATACAAGAGAGGATTTTTCTCGCTTTAGAAACCGCAGCTTGGCATTGCATGCCATTATTAAGCTTGTGATCTACCAGAACCCCCAGATCCTCCACCATTGATTCCCCCAGTTGTACCCCCCCTAGTATGTATGATGCATGCATATTCTTAGCCCCCAAGTGCATAACCTTACATTTATAAACATTAAATCTCATTTGCCACATAGTTGCCCAATTATACAGTGCATTGAGGTCGGCTTGTAAGCTGAAGACATCCTGTAAGGACGTTATTCCACTGCACAGCTTGGTGTCATCTGCAAAGACTGAAATGGTACTTTTAATGACAAGGCCAAACTGACCTGAACTATTCCATTCAGAAGCTGTCAAAGCCAACAGCCAATCATAGGAGGATAATGCATTCCCTGCCTTGCAGTCAAACATATACATACCCTTGCAAAAGTGCAGCTGCAAGGCAGAGAATACCTCCACCGCATATTAACTGGCCGTTGTCTTTGACAGCTTCCAGGCAAGATAGCTCAGGTAAGTCCTGACTCATTTCCAAACCCATCTGAGCTCATCGTTGCCTTCAAGTCATTCAAACCTCTTTCAAAGACCCATTTTACAGAATATTAACAGTGAGCTTGTCAAGAGGCAGCAAGCACATTCATGGTTTGGTCAAAACAGTATCTTCAAATTAAACGTTTTACAGAGGTTAACATACTGTATCTTTTCCAAATGCTTGCAATTTCCTTACCACCACATGGCCTCAGGGACTTGCGCATGGCCTTTCTATGCTTTGCATGGGCCCAAAAGAAGCAAGAATCAAATTTCATGCTCTCAGTTTATGCAAACATAGTAGAGGCTTTTGTTTCCCTGACCCCATCAGGCCCTACCATGCATTCCCCCTGACAAGAGTGTTCAATTGGTGCACGAACATAGTGCAGGCTTTTATTTCCCTGACCCCTCCGGCTCTACCATGCATTCCACCTGACAAGAGTCTTCAATTGGTGCATGAACATAGTGCAGGCTTTTATTTCCCTGACCCCATCAGGTTCTACCATGCATCCCACCTGACAAGTCTTCCACTGGTGCACAAACATAGTGCAGGCTTTTGTTTCCCTGACCCCATCAGGTCCTACCGTGCATTCCACCTGACAAAAGTCTTCAATTGGTGCACTTCCCAATCCCATAAGCCATGGCTTCAACTTGAACAAGATTTCACATCCCTGACACTATGGGAACTGCTGTGGATCTCCACAGAGCTTCAGTAAGAACTTAAACAACACCCTCTGATCAGTCCTACATGTGCAGTTTCATGCAAGCTTTTCCGAACCTCTAAGGTGAGCCCCACTCAACCTGATCCTGAGGTAGCCCACCTTCACTTTGAAATAGTCAGATGCCAAGTTTCTAGTCTTCTTCAGAGCTTTCCGCTTTGCCTCAGAAGGTGACCTCCACTCACACTCACATCTTCAGACACAATTTTGTTCACATTTGGGAGTTTGGTGTCTACTCCAACCCTCACATTACCTCTGCTCAATACCACACAATGATAAACTATTTTGAGATACCACCGCCTTGAGAAGTTTTTTTCATCATTGTCACCTCATCAGCACACTCTATCAATTCAAGACTCAGACACTTGTCTTCCTCCACCCTACATCCAAGCATGGGAATAAACAATTAAACTGGACCTTCATGCAAAATCAAATTGACTTGGGGTTGAAAAAAAAGTCCTGTTTGCTGCCCATGGAGACAAGCTCTTAGTCTTAGATATTTTACGTTGCTGTACTGAGGCCTATAAAAGACCCCTGTTTCTAATTACAGAGAACCTGTCACCAAAAAGGTATCACACAGGGGACTTTTTTTCTCCTATGTATGTGAAAAAAGTGTCAAATATTATTTACACCCAAGCATTTAAACACTCTCCTACCTCTACATAGCATCCCCACATGTGTCGGGATCATCCGCACATGAAGAGTGCCCTAAAATTTACTTTAGTGTGTTTTTTTTTTACTAGAAACAGAAAAACTTCAGGGAGGAGTGGCTAACCTAAAAGGGAGACAGTGGAACTGATGTTGTTGCCCCTCTATTTTGAATTTCCTAAAGACAAGGGGTATAACTTTGCAAACCTATTTTATCCAGGTAGACCCCTTCATCTTCCACAATCTCTAACTTCCAGCATCAAAAGCTGAAGGTTCTTTCTCAAGGTGAGGATTATAATCCTTACATTTTTGGGGTTACACCACCTCGTCCTACCAAGAAATTGTGATTTTAGCAGCTTCAATAAAAGTAAGACTAATGCAACATCAAAACCACACAGTTCAAAGTCTCCCCCTACTCTTCATCTGAGCTATCTGAATGCTGAACTGAAGAATTTTGCTTCTGAGTTGAGAGAGAATGAAGCAAATGGTTCTCTCTGAGGATCTAGAAACTTCACTAAATTGCAACATACTTTCTATTACTTCTTTAAAGCAAACCTATGGGGAAAAAAAACATTTTTGCATAGCTTCCTTGATGCCAGAAATGACTTTTTCAGTACTCCAGCTGAGAGCATCAGCCCTCATACAGTGAAGGGATCATATTCGCCCTCTCTTTCTGCTCCTTTTTTCCGTTCACAAAAGGCCTTGTATTCTGTTCACAAATGACAGGATCCCTCCACAGTATAAAAGCATCAAAGAAACTATGATTTTTACAGTAAACAGTTTGAAACCCACAGCTAGAATAATCATCATTAGAGGTAGTGTTTGAACTATGGAGTGTGCAAAAAATATTTCTGGACTTTCATTTAAATAAAGAGTTTAATATCACTAGATTCTTCTTCATTATACTCTGTAGCTTTGAACAACATGATTGTTTAGACTGTTTCTCAGAATGTTGGTGCGGTTTATCACTATTACGATGTGAAGTGAAGGCCAAATGTTTTCCTTATGGGGGGGGGGGGGTTTGATGAAGTTAAAGTGTTACTAAACCCAGGACCCTGCATTCACTATATCTGATCTCCCACAGTACAAACAACATGGAAATGCAATTACTTTAGTAAATATATACTGCTAAATACATTTTCTCATCAGCAGTTAGAGCAGTCTTGTGATCTATCAGTGTCCAGTTGAGCACTGGTTACAGCTTGCAGAAGGAGTTTTCATTCTCCTGTCTGGACAGTGCTGATTGGCCCTGTGCTGATCACATGCACTCTCCCAAGAAAAAAAAAAAACTATAGCATTACACACCAAACTGAGCATGTGCAGCTTGCCCATGAGCCTCTGACCTATCAGGTGATATTTAGGAGACACTGGAAGAAGGGGAGGATATTAACCATGACCGAGAGTCAGCCTATCAGCATGGGAGTGACATTCAGGCTCCTATAAAAAGGACGTCCGCTCTACATAGTGCTATCCCTGAGGAAGTCATGTGACTTGAGTGACGTAACACGTAGGCGTGGTGACGCACTTCCGGTGCGGACACCATCTTGCTGCACCCAAATTGAATACCCAAGCAGATACACCCAGAACATGAGGTTCTGAAATGCTGTTTGTCTAAGGATCAAAATGTGAGTGCAATACTTGGATTTCTGTACTTTTATCAAGTTTAATAAAAGGTATTACACTATGGGAGATTCTATCTATGTCTTCTGAGACATTGGCTCTTACCATATGCATTTACCTGGCGAGGATTCTGCTACTTATATGTACATCCCTGGAAGTGAGATCGCTGAGGGGAGAGATATCCAGGAGTAGAGGAATCATATACATGGAAGATCTGTGTTAGTGATCCAAAAAGTGTTTTGACCCCCTGCGGGTTGAAGCAAGAAGGTGAGTGGCCAATTCGGCTTTTGACGGATACCCTAATGTGATTACTCACGTACACTATCCACGTGCACGAGTACAGTGGTGTAGTGCCACAATTTGGACTTTTTTCACTAGTTTTACACTTTATCATGCGTTTTGCATAATATAGGTTCACATTTGTTCATTGTATTTATTGTGTTTGATTTGTGTATACATTGATTGTGTATGAAAACACTTGATATTTTTGGAGATTTGGATTTTTTTATGTTTATGCACGTTTTCCCACTTTTCATGCATTTCCTTGAGTTTTATCTTGGACGTATCACTATTTAGTCCGATTTGGGCTAAGTTCATATATTTGTTTGCTTGATCTGTTTACACCATCACTTTGGATTCTAACTTTGGTTGTATGCACAATTATACCATACGATCAGTATTGGTAAATATGAAATTACCATCATTTGAGTGGTTCAACATTCACTGTGTACACCTGGGATCCATTTAGGATCAGTTCACTTATTATAGATCCCTGGAGGACCAGGTCACTGTTTATGGGTTTGTTGCACATTGTGTCACTTTTATACACTTTTTCATTTATATGTTTATTTATATAGTATTATCAATCTTATCATCAGAGTAGCGCTGCATCACTTCCATATTTTTATATCTTGAATCATTTGGGTATATGATTGGATGCTAGCAGCTCCCGTTATTTATTTAGACTAGATAAAGGTTTTTAGGTTTAAGCGCAGGAGGTTTCCACCATTATCAAACAGCTTTGACGCCACAGCAGGCAGCAAGTCCATGACAACCTGGCATCAGAAGAAGTGGGCTGTAAGACTGGCAGGGTCTAGTGGTGAACAGCTGGTACTGTGCTCTGGATGGCAGCTGCTTTTTTATTTTTAACGTAACTAGCCGCTTGAATTTAAAAATAATAAACTAGAGTTCCACTTTAATGTTTAACCACTGTCATTTTATTAAAAAAAAAGGGTTCAAAAGTCCATGTTGATAAAATTGCCTTTGAAAAAAGAAAAAAAACCTGCTTTGGAGGGAGCAACATGCAAAATACTACTGTGACCTAGCAGCTGTTTTTCATCCTCAAATTTGCACTGAAAAAACAATGTGCAAATTATTTTGCATATGACACCTTTTAGAGATACATTGATATATTATATAGTGTTTGGTATTGCAGGCTGTTATGCTTTCATTAAATTATAATTTATATATTAGCATGGAGATTTAAACCTGTTTTTTTTCCTTTGTGTCTGTGTTCTAGTAGAGCAGGGATATTGAATTAAAATTCAGGGAGGTCCAGCAACTAATTTTTTTTCCATCTGGGGTCCAGATCTCAAATTTGTTCTATGACAGAGCTTTGTAAACATTTATTAAAGTGGAGCTCCACCCAAAAGGGGAAGTTCCGCTTTAAGCCTTTGTCCCCGGCTCCCCATTAAGGATTGGCGGGGGAGGGAGGGAAGCGGGTACCGAATTTGACAGGTACCCACTCCCGCTGCGATCACCCAGGCCAGGGATAGGCAACCTGTGGCTCTCTAGCTGTTGTGGAACTACATTTCCCATGAGGCATTGCAAAGATTACAAAAGTGACAGTTACAGCTATGACTTGCAGAGGCATGATGGAACTTGTAGTCCTGCGGCTCTCAGGTTGCCTCCTGACCTAGGCGATCAGAAGAGGAAGCTGTCCTCCCTCCCCATAGTCTTCTGGGACACTTGCTGGTCCCAGAAGTCTATGGGGCCATTCACAAAGCGCAGCGCTTCTTGCACATGTGCAGTGGACACCTGGCTGTGAAGCTGCAAGCTGTCACAGCCGGGTGCCCACACTGAAGATGTCAGCGCCAAGGAGAGAAGATGGCCAGTGAAACCAGCGGTGGTGAGGACACCGCTGGACCAAGGGACAGGTAAGTGGCTGTATTTTAAAAGTCAGCAGCTACAGTTTTTGTAGCTGCTCACTTTTATTTTTTTTTTCAGGTGGAACTCTGCTTTAAAAGTTGCCAATATGTGAAATCATGTCACTCAGAATTTTGATGCTGAAGAATACAAAATAGGGTGTTTTAAATAGTGACTCCAGTATTGCTTTTAAGATGGTGTAGCAGGTGTGAAGGTGTTTCCCAGGAGTTACATTCAAATCATGCCATGAATGATAACAGTCACAGTTATTATTCGTGGCATGAACTGTCAAGCCATCAAAAGGCTGGTCTTATTATTTTTTTTTATTATTATACAGGATTTACTGTATATAGCGCCAACAGTTTGCATAGCACTTTACAATGTAAGGGCAAATAGTACAGTTACAATACAACTGAAAACAGAAGAAATCAGAGCTTACAATCTAAAAGAGGAGGGTCAAGTGATACAAAAGGTAATAACTGCGGGGGATGAGCCAATGGAGAAAATACATGTACAGTTGTTAGGTGGAGGCAGGATAGGCTTCTCTGAAGAGAAAAGTTTTCAGGGATTACCTAAAAGTGGACAGAGTAGAAGATAGTTGGACAGATTGGGGTAGGGAATTCCATTGGATGGGAGAGGCTCGGGAGAAGTCCTGCAGGTGAGCATGGGAGGAGGTGATAAGGGAACTAGAGAGCAGGAGGTCTTGAGAGGAATGAAGAGTGTGATTTGGTTGGCAATTTGAGACTAGGTTAGTGATGTAGCTGGGGGCTGAATTGATGATGGCTTTGTAAATTGTTGTTAATATTTTGAATTTAATTCATTGGGTGAGTGGAAGTCAATGGAGGGATTGGTAGAGAGGGGTAGCAGACAGTGAATGGTTGGTAAGGTGGATAAGTCTGGCAGCAGCAGTCATGATGGACTGGAGGGGGATAGCCTATGTTAAGGTAAGCCAATGAGCGGAGAGTTGCAGTAACAGAGGTGAGAGATAACCTGGGAGTGAATTGGGAGCTTTGTGGTATAATTGGTTAGGAAGGGGAGTATTTTGTAGATGTTGCGGAGGTTGAGATGGCAAGTGATTAGATGTGGGGCCGAAAGGAGAGTTCACAGTCCAAGATTACACCTAGGACCCTGGGCATGCGGGGATGGGTTGATGGTTGTGCCATAGATCTTGACAGAGAAGTCAGGGGAAGGGGCACATGGGGGAGGAAATATTAAGAGCTCATTTTTGGAAAGATTGAGTTTCAGGAAGTGGTGTGACATCCAGTCTGGTGTGTCGGTCAGTAAGTTAGTGACATGTGAGGAGACTGATGTGAGCTGAGGGGTAGAGATATAGATTTGGGTGTCGTTAGTGTAGAAATGATACTAAAAGCCATGGGAGGCTATCTCCCATTACCCCCCATTGTACTCTACTTCCCTGGCCATTCTACACTGACTTGGAGAACATCTACCCCTATACCCACCATCCTCATCTCAATAAATAAAATTGTCCCAGTATCTTGCATATAGAAGTTTGCAAATAGCTGGTTGCTAGTTCTTTATACTGGTACCAACCTCACTCTTACCCTGAATTCTCCCCTGCTCATGCAAAAAGACCACTGCTGTAGGGTATTCCCTTCTTCTTGTAAACAAATCAGTTACTTGCATGTTGTACTCTTGAAAGTAAACTAAAACTGATGTGTTCATGTTGATACTGCTCTATGACATGGTCTTACCAATGAGAATACTATATCTACTGTATCCTTTTTCAAGTTACCAAGTACTATATTAATAAAGAATTTACAAAAAAAAAATATTTGCTAAGGAACTATGGGTTTCTTTTAGTTTTCTAAGTCTTCATTTTAGAAATCATACATACTCTTCAAAAGCTAACACATGCCACATTTCTGTAGTGTACTAGATTCCATCTTGGTATACTGTTTCTACAGTTGGTTTTCTATTGTTCCACACTGTGCCTAAAGGTGAAGTTCACCTTTACAGAAAAAATAATTAATGCATATCTTTCTGCCAAAAAACTGCGTATTTATTATTTTTCCTGCAAGAGCCTGGAAAGCATTGCACCCACCATCAGTAAATCACAGGTGCAATGCAGACATGTCCACCGGCATTCAGCCCATACCTATGTACAGGCTGTTTGAAATACGGAGAATATGTCAGTGGACTAGAAAAACACTCATCAGCACCCCTGAAACAACAAATCGGTCTGCCCTTGGGGAAGATGGTACTGTGTGGAACCTGTGAATGATGTGGCTGTGTGGGTGGAGCACGGTTTTTTAAAAGAGGACAGCTGTTATGGGGAGAACAACCCCTGCCTGCTGTCACAAGGAGGGAGGAGGGGGATCAAGAGAAGAAGTGGCAGGAGCTGGAACATGTAACATGTTCCAAAGGTGAAATTATCCTTTAAAAGCAGTGGATCCAAACTGCAACCCTCAGGCCAGATGTGGCCTTTTGCTTGCTTTTATCCGGCGCTTGAGGCATTATTCCTCACACCACAAGGAACAGTGTGGCATAGTTTCTCCCACTGACATCGACAATGAGGCACTTTTCCTCCTATTGATAACAATGATGGGGCACTATTCCCCCATTGATACCAACAATGGGGCACTTTTCCTCTCATTGATACGAATGATGGGGCACCATTTCTCCCATTGATACGAATGATGGGGCACTATTCCTCTCATTGACACCAATTATGGGGCACTATTCCCCCATTGATACCAATGATGGAGCACCATTTCTCTCATTGGTACCAAGGATGGGGAACGTTTCCTCCCATTGATACCAGTGATGGGGCACTTTTCCTCCCATTGATACAAGTGATAGGGTACTATTATTATTATTATACAGTATTTATAAAGCGCCAATAGTTCGCTCAGCGTTGTACATTACAAAGGGGGACAGAACATGTGACAGAACAATACCAATACAATGCAAAACATGAGGGGATCGAGGGCCCTGCTCTTTCGAGCTTACAATCTAGGAGGGAGGAGATGGTGGCACAGGAGGAGATAGCTGTGGGGGATGGGGTGATAGGAAGAGTGGAGGAGGTTGGCAAGTTAGCAGGGGGTGGGGTAGGCTTCCCTGAAGAGGTGGGTTTTCAGGGTGTGCCTAAAGGAGAGGAGAGTAGGTGATAATCTGATGGGTTGGGGCAGGGAGCTCCAGAGGATGGGTGACACCCTGGAGAAGTCCTGGAGGCGGGCATGGGAGGAGGAAACCAGGGAACTAGAGAGAAGGAGGTCTTGTGAGGAGCGGAGTGTGCGTGCTGGGTGGTACTTGGATATTAGGTCAGTGATGTAGTTCGGGGCAGTATGGTGGACGGCTTTGTACGTCAGTGTTAGGATTTTGAATTTGATCCGTTGCGCAATCGGAAGCCAGTGGAGGGATTGGCAGAGGGGGGTGGCAGAAACGGAGCGGATGGAAAGGTGAATGAGTCTGGCAGCCGTATTCAGGATCGACTGAAGCGGGGATAGCAAGCGGCGAGGCAGGCCAGTAAGGAGGGAGTTGCAGTAATCGAGTCGTGATATGATGAGGGAGTGGATGAGCTGTTTAGTGGTTTCTGGGGATAGGAACGCGCGTATTTTGGCGATGTTGCGGAGGTGGACTCTGCATGAGTTTGTTAAAGATTGGACTTGGGGCTGGAAGGATAGGTTGGAGTCCAGAATGACACCAAGTACTCTGGCCTGCGGGGCGGGTTTGATGGTGGCGTTGTTGGATGTGATGGAGAAGTCAATGGGGGGTGGTGTCCGGGCTGGGGGGTAGACAAGAAACTCGGTTTTGGAGAGGTTCAGTTTAAGGAAGTGGAGCCACATCCAGTCTGATATGTCACTCAGTAGGTGTGTGATTCGGGCGGAGACTGAGGTGGGGGGGTTGAGAGATAGATTTGTGTGTCGTCAGCATATAGGTGGTAGTTGAAGCTGTGAGAGTGTATGAGTTGGCCAGGTGTAGATAGAGAAGAGAAGGGGCCCGAGGACGGAGCCTGGAGGGACCCCAATAGAGAGGGGGAGTGAGGGGGAGGTGGTAGCATTATAGGTAATGCTGAAAGAGCATTGTGACAGGTAGGATGAGAGCCAGGAGAGAGCAGAATCTCTGAGGCTAAGGGAGTGTAGTTTTTTGAGGAGGAGGGGGTGGTTGACTGTGTCGAAGGCCGCAGAGAGGTCAAGGAGTAGGAGCACGGAGTATTGGCCATTAGCTTTGGCGGTTAGCAGGTCGTTGGAGTGTTTAAGTAAGGAAGTTTAGGTGGAGTGTAGGGGACGGAAACCGGACTGTAGGGGATCGAGGAAGTTGTTGTCATTCAGGTGGGAGCTTAGGCGGGTGTAGACTAGGCGCTCAAGGAGTTTGGATGTAAATGGGAGCAGGGAGATGGGTCTGAGGTTGTTTGGGTCATTGGGGTCCAGGGAGGGCTTTTTAAGTATGGGGGTGATGTGTGCATGTTTCAGAGGGGAGGGGAAAGTGCCAGAGGAGAGGGAGAGATTAAAGATGTGGGTGAGGGAGCATAGGATGGAGGGGGAGGGAGGTTGTAGGAGTTGTGAGGGGATACGGTCAAGGGGGCAGGTGGTGAGGCGGGCATCAGAGAGGATCTTGGAGACTTCCTCGATGGTAGTAAGGTCAAAGGTGCGGAGTGTTGGGGGGGCTTCAGTATGAGGAATGTAGGGTGGGGTGGAAGTGGAGGTCAGAGCAGTGGTGGGGCCGTGGGAGAGGGGTGATGAGGGGGTAGCTGAGTGAGGGGGAACGGGGTTGGAGGGAGTTTGAGCAGTGACGAAGTCCCTGCGGGTTATGTCGAGGGAGAGGGGGGATGAGGGGGTAGCTGTGTGAGAGGGGACGGGTTGAGAGGGCGTGTGAGTTGCGGCAATGTCCTTGCGAATTGTGTCAATCTTGTTTTTGAAGTGATTGGCAATCTCAAGGGCGGTGAGTTAGGTGCTGGGTGGAGGTGGGTGGTGGCGAGAGTAGAGTTGAAGGTGGAGAAGAGTCGGCGAGGATTGGAGGAGAGGGCCTTGATGAGGGTCAGGAAGTAGGCTTGTTTGGCTGCGTGGAGGGAGGAGGTGTAGGTGTGGAAGGCAGATTTGTAGCGGGTGAAGGCTTGTTCGGATTTGGTTTTGCGCCATAGTCGCTCCAGGGCACGACTGTGTCGTTTGAGGGTTTTGGTGTGATCAGTCTTCCAGGGCTGGAGCGGTCAGGGTCTGATGTTGCGTGTGGTTAAAGGCGCTAGTGAGTCAAGGGCTGTTGACAGCGCGTTGTTGTAGGCAGTCATAGCCAAGTCGGGGCAGGACAGGAGGAGGATGCTGTCATGGAGTTGATCAGCTGCAGAGTGGAGGGGGGCAGGGTTAAGGTTGCGGAGGTTACGGCTGGTAGTAGTGTGACATTTGGAGGGGTAGGCGTTGGAGGACGAGGAGATAGGGAAGGTGATCAGGTTGTGGTCAGAGAGAGGGAAGGGGGTGTTAGTGAGGTTGTGGGGAGCACAGCGGTTGGAGAAGACAAGATCAAGGATATTACCGTCGGAGTGGGTGGTGGATTGTATGCACTGTGCAAGTGCAAAGGAGGAGGTTAAGTGGAGGAGATGGGATGTGGCCGGGTTGTCGAGGTTGACAGGGATGTTGAATTCCCCAAGGACGATGGTGGGTAGCTCAGAAGAGAGGAAGAAGGGTAGCCAGGAGGAAAAGTCATCCAGGAAGTGGGATATGGATCCAGGAGGCCGGTATATCACAGCAATCTTCAGGGGGGTTGGGGAGAATAGTCAGGCGCAGTGGGCCTCGAAGGAGGAGAAGGATAGAGGGGGGGGTTTGGGAGGACTCGGAAGGTGCTTTGCGGTGACAGGAGCAGACCAACCCCACCACCTTTACGACCGTTGGGCCTGGGTCCAGGCGAGACCTCCGTAGGAGAGTGCAGCACGGGAGGTAGAGTCAGTGGCCTGGATCCAGGTTTCCGTAATCGCTAGGAGGTTGAGGGAGCGGGAAACAAAGAGGTCGTACTATTTTCCCATTGATACCAATGATGGGGCTATATTCCTATCATTGATACTAAGGATGGGGCACTATTCCTCCCGTTGATATGAACGATGGGGCACTACTTCTCCCATTGATACCAATCATGGGGCACTATTTCTCTTAAAACCAGAGATAGGGCACTATTTCCCCATTGACACCAACGATGGGGCACTGTTCCTTTCATTGATACTAATCATGGGGCACTATTCCTCCCGTTGATAATAACGATGGGGCACTATTTTTCCCGTTGATACCAATGATGCGGCACTATTTCTCCCATTGATACTAACGATGGGGTACTATTTCTCCCATTGATACCAATGATGGGGTACTTTTCCTCCCATTAATAACAATGAGGCACTATTACTACCCCTAAAACTAATAATAGGGCATTTATTCCTTCCCCTAATATCAATAATGGGGCATGGTTTACTCCCAATGATGCCAGGACATTTTCATCTCCCACTGGTCACAGTCCGGCCCCCCTAAAGTTTAAAGGACAGTAAACTGGCCCTTTGTTTAGAAAGTTTGGAGACCCCTGCTTTAAAGTATCAAAGAAGACAGTACTAAAAAGTGTATGTCTAGCCAAACTTTTTTTTTTTTTTGGGCAGGGATAGAGAATGATTAAATCTGTCAGATTTTTTTTTTTTACGGGCGGTTTCCGTTAGCAATATTTTCTTTCAGTTAAAACAGACTCAGAATATTTCCATATTAAAAGACAGCAAGCACAGCCTGATGTTTTTTTACAAGAGCTACACATACATTCACTTTAATTTGCCTACTTGATTATCTAACAAATAGAAAATGTTCTATGGTTCGGAGAGATGGAAAGTGAGAGCTTTTTTGGTCAAAACTGTAGTTGGATTGTAAACTAGATTTATGAAAATGCTAATGTTCTAGGTTAATGCTGCAGATTAGATTTTACTAAGCTCATGCACCACCCTTTGTTGTCATATTAAGTATGAAAATTGTGTGTGTAAAAAATGCAAAATGAGCCCTGATGTATTTTACATCAATATAAACCATTCTCCAAGCACTGCACGCAACAAGCAAAAGGAATACTATTGTCGAGATTTGCATTTACAGTCTATGTTTTATGCATCAAACAACTCTGAAGACGATGCATGCTTTTTGGCTTTTTTGGAGAAAAGTCTTCCCAACATCAGGAATCAACTACTATATAAAAGAGGTACTTGGTTTCTGCTTTTAATAACAAGAGAAGACCAAGTCTGAAGAAGCAGAACAGCATACACAATGAACGTCAGCTGTTGTGCTTATGATGAACCCATCTTAGACATTGTTCTTCCTCCTGTTCTCCTGCTGGAGTTCATTTTTGGACTGGTTGGTAACATTCTTGGGCTGTGGATGATCTGCTGTGATGTCAGTTCCTGGAAGCCAAATTCTGTATATCTACTCAGCCTAACCGTGGCAGATAGTGTGGTTGTTTTCTGTGTGCTTTTCCGTGCAGATTATTACCTTCGCTATCAAGACTGGGTGTACGGTGACATTCCCTGCAGACTATTGCTCTACATCCTTGCTGCTGCTAGAGCTGCCGGCATGATGTTTTTATCTCTTATTGCTCTAAATCGTTACTGCAAAATCTTGTTTCCTTTTCACAAAGTGAATAACATTACTGTAAGCCAAGCTACTGTTATATGTATTACACTGTGGATATTTATCTTTGCAATGCACTCTTATATCCTAACAGGTCCCCATTTTTTCAACATGAACAACCGCACACAATGTGAAAGTTTTAACATTTACCCACAATCCCCAACTGCCTGGCAGGATGCCTTCTATATCTCCCTTACATGCCTTTCCTTGCTGACTATATCATACTGCACAGTGTGCATTGTTTTACATTTGAAGGACAATGCTATTGATACAAATGGAAAGGTGGGAAGAGCAATGAACTTCATTCTGTTAATTGCTGCTGTATTCGTTGTCTGTTATCTACCTAGTGCTACAGTCAGAATTGCAATATTGGTCTTGAAAGCCATGAAATATGAGGAATGTGCAAACTATAGGAATTTAAGCCTTGCATTTTATTTTAATATCTGCCTAACTTACTTTTATAGCATGCTTAATCCCATTTTATATTACTTTTCAAGTCCTTCCTCTCATGTCTTTATAAAATTCTGGAAAAACAAAGAGATAAAGTCAAGTGAAGGCCATTAAAGAGGAACGCTATTAACACATTAATGTAAGGTAGAAAAGTGAAATAAGCAAATATGTAACATGTAAAATGCTTGATGTTTGTAAACAGCATACATCTATCTTTTTCCATTAAGATAAATGAATGCAATATTTACGCAGTTGATTTCCATCCTACCTTTACTTTATATTATCAACGATTTAAGGTAAAGTGAACATAGTTGTTTCTTCAAACGAAAATAAAAGTTGGTTGGAAAAACGACATACACACTTTCATAATAAATACCTTTGAGCGTTTCTGGAATAAGTGTTTGATAAAATGCTGTAAAATTTACATACAATCTAAACTGTTTGTGCATCAATACATTATGTAATTTACTTCTATGCTATTTATTATAGTTTTTATAGCAGTTACAGTACAGAATTAAAAGTAAAAAAAACCCTGACAACGTCTAAAGGATGTTTTATATTCATGAGCTTATTTCTTCCTAATTTATTTCACTTCATTGTTATAGTACCTGTTCACCTAATATTGTTTACAGAATTCATGGAACAGTGCACAGTCCTTGGTCCAACCCAAATGAAGTCTGATTTTTTTTTTAGTTATCCCTTTATAATTTTGAACCTGTCTGCTATAATTTGTTACTGACTTTTAATTAGACATGCTTTAAAGAACAATTTTTCGTTCAGTAAAAATGCTGCCCCTTGACTTCTCTCCAGGTGTACTGATCTATGATATAAGAACTACATGTCAACATCTACTAAATAAATATTAAGGGGGCATCGCTGGATCCGGTCATAGGTTGGAATTAATGAGCAAATAAAAATAAAAGTAACACAGAAAAAAAAAATATACAAAACTGCATACTTAAAATATTAGGTATTATTTACATATCAAAGTAGAATAAAGAACATGAGCAACTCCTGTGATAAGATTGCGATTTGCAAATTCTAAAATAAGGAGTACAATTGGGTATTCACTTTGCAGTTTGGATAGTGAAGTATCGTCAAACAGTCCCATCCATTTGAGTAATAAAACTTTCATGGAATTAGGAAATAAGGCAGAAACCAGTTCTTGGGCAGGAGGCAAGTCTGAGATGCGATCAATATGTTTCCTTTTAAACTCTTCCACTTGTTCACTGATGGTTAAATTCTCATTGTGGAAACGGTCTCCCAGCCAACTGCTGACCTCAAACAGCAGAAGGTTATCATACACGGTGGAGACCTCACACTGCGAGTCCTCCTTGTTCTGCAAGTGACTGGCAGTTTCTAAAAGTTGCACTATGCTTGCAATCATCTTATCCAAGTACCTATGTCCACTTAGCATTTGCTCAACAACATCTATTAATGCTGAAGCAGTCTTCTTTAATTGTTCATTTACGTCAACTACCGTGTTGGCACAGGTGACCAATATAGACTGAATTCTCTGCATGAAGAAGTCATTACTCAGTGTTTCCCGTGAATGGCATATGCTAGATCCTTCTTCTTTAGTCATGCAGTAGTTGTGTTCTGCTGGAAGACTCCGAGGAACCCTATGAACATCAAATAATTCTCTAGAAGAACTACCTGATAACTTTTCATGGTCAGCCTTCTCTGCTTGGGTAAAAGATGGTACGGCAATTTTTGGGTCTCCAAGATAGTTACTGAGATCATAACATTCACTTAGAGGGTCATCTTTGATATGAGACTTCCACAGCTCCTAGAACAATAAAAAAAAAACTGCATAAAAATAGGCATATGGTAGAAGGGACTGGGTAGAGGCAATTTGGTCAGAAACATAAAAACCATGACTGGGTGGAGGCTATTAGGTAAGAAACATCTAAAAAGGAGTAAACAATGTTTACATAACTAATTGTTCAAAAATGTTATTTTAAAGTACTAAACAAAAAAAAAAGGATTTAAAGTGATTCTAAATGCTATATTTTTAAACTAAGATTAAAAAACTTGTTATATTTACTATCTCTGAACAATGGTATTGGAGGCACTTCCAGGTTAGGACTTATCTGTTACATACAACCTTTTTAAAGTGATTGTTAACCAATTTAGGTTTAAAATAAAGTGGAGTTATGCTTTAGAAGGCCCCTTTGTTTGTCCTTAGCATACAGTCTCATCTGGTACTGAGTCCAGTCACTACATCAGTGGAGCCGCAAAACAAGCGCTGGTGACTCTTAATGCTTAAGCAGAGAGTCCACAGGATCCGGAGAGTGTGGGAACACTAGAGGGAGGCACAGCACAGGAGACTGATGCACGTGAAGCTGTGGAGTCATTTGAACACCAGCACAACCATTTGGAAGGCTGCACAAGATTCAATTTAAGCATTAGCACTTTGTTGCAAAAAAACTGCATAATTTGAACAATGACCACTTTTGTTGCAAGAGTCAGTATTATTTGGACACTGAGCACTTTTATTTATCGTAGGCACTTCAAGGATGTTTGAGTGATGATGTATTGCTAATATTCGAGATGGATTGCATAGGCCAGTTCTGTGAGCGTGGATATATTTGGTTTCAGGGTTACAGAACCTTATAACAGCAAGGGTCCAGTGTTAAAGGTACACAGCACTCATACATAATAATTTTTTTCAGATCTGAGAATGGGTTAGTAGTGAATTTACAGAGTGGGCTTTATATGTAAAAGACACATACACCATGCCCCTCGCTCTTTCCTCACAGGATTTGGCTTACAGAAGCTGGAACCTATGGTTCCTGCTTCTGCCTGTGTCCTGTGTGAAAGGGAAGGGAAGAGAAAGACGTTGCATTGAGAGAGGACTCGGGTAAATGTTTTATTTGGGGTAGGAGAAACTTGTATTGGAAGAATTTTTACCTTAATGTAATAAGGTAAAAAGGAAAAGAAAAAAAAAAAAAAAAGACAAAAAAAACAAAACAAAAAAGAAAGAATCACCTTAAGTCTGCATTCTGTATTTAGGATATATATATATATATATATTACACATACATACACACACATATACACAATACATCAATACATGAGAATTACATGTAACCAAAAAACAACTTTAAGCGTAACTAAAGGCTAAACATAAAAAAAAAAAAAAAAAAAAATTGTGAACAGGCAGACTTTTTTTTGCACAAGAGACATGCTATGTCTCTTCTGCAATAAAGTACACTTACCTGCCTGTTTGCAATCCTCTGTGAAATGTGCAGCTCAGTTTACATTCCAGGACACTGGCAGTATGCCAGGATGTCTGCACTCCTGCACATGTGACGTCATCCCACGACAGCCAATCTCAACGGCAGAAGACCAGCACTCAGAAGGGAGAAGATGCCAGCACTAGCGAGGGACTAAAAGTAAGTAACTGTGCCTTTAGTTCCAAGTCTCAATACAATATCATACACATTTTAGATCAGCCTCTCAACCAGGGTGCCCAGGCACCCTGATGTGCCTTCAGGCTTCTTCAGGGGTGCCTTGGCAAAATGCCCCAAAATTGTATACAAGCCAGCAGGTGGATCAATCCTGCCTTTTAGTACACAAAGTTATAGGTTTTCATGGTGCACTTTTATGACCTTCTAGCTGCCTGCATCCTAACAACCAACGACATCATCAGTTGATAAGGAGGACATGGGGTGCATGGACATCATCCTTGTTTGCCCCTCTCTGTCAGTGCTGGAGTTACATTAGCAGACTTGGGGAGAGACACACTGGAATACTAGTCAGTACCAGTATGCAAAGGTGTATTTGCTTTGGAAGAATAAATCACCTCTGAAGTTGGATGTACCGGATGGGTATAGAATAGTATTTTACATTGGGGTGCCTTGAGATTGTGCAGAATTTTAAAGGGTGCCTTGAGATTATCCATAATTTTAAAGGGTGCCTTGATAGAAAAAAAAAAAAAAAAAAAAGTTGAGAAACACTATTTTAGATAATGGTAATAACGAACCTTTTATATTTCTTACAATCCAGAATCACTCTAAATGTTAATCTAAGCAGTAAACCATGGCACTAGGATTACTAAAGACAAAGGCATGTGTGTTCCAGTGTATGGAAAACATCATGTATTTGTCATGATACATTTTTTAATTAAACTGCATTAAAACAAAATGAGAGTGAGATAAACAGAACTGTATGTAGGCCAAAAAAATATATTCAGTAGAAATATTTAACAAAAATATTATTATTATTTATTGTTCTGTTTCTTAAAATCAAGGAGAGGTATAATCTGATTGCCTGTTACAGGTTACTGCATCAGTACTGGTTTGCATAAGCAAACTAACGGTATTCAAAAGACATAAGACTCAGCTCACAAAAGCACAACAACACATGAGATTTATAATTACCATGTTTAGAACTGAAAATAGATATATCAAAGTACTAAAAGTATTACCATATGGATTAAATTAATTTACCACACAAGCACTATTTTATCAATTTCTGGAGGTATATGACTGTAGAGGTGAACTTAAAAGCTTCAGATTGGTAATAATGGAGTTTCAGTAAGACATCTGTTAAAGCAAATTTGTTCTTAAACTAGCCATGGGGAGATTTAGGCCATAATGTGCTAGACTCATACACCTTACCAACCGATCAGCAACTGCTGCCCCTCTCTGCCAATCCCTCCATTGGCATCCACTAACCCAACTTATAAAATTCAAAATACTAACCACAGCTTACAAAGCCATCCACAACACTGCCCCTAGCTACATCACCAACCTCATCCACAGATACCGCCCAAATCGCCCACTCCGCTCCTCTCATGATATCCTCCTCTCTAGTTCCCTCATCACCTCCTCACATGCTCGCCTCCAGGACTTCTCCAGAGCCTCTCCCATCCTCTGGAACTCCCTACCACAGCATGTCCGGCCAGCCCCCACCCTGTCTGCCTTTAGGCGATCTTTGAAAACTCACTTCTTCAGGGAAGCCTACCCCACCTCCACCTAAGACCTGTACTTGAATCACCTCCGCCAGATCATCCCCTGCAGCTATCACCTTTTGTATCACCTCCTCCTTCCTTTAGATTGTAAGCTCCACGAGCAGGGCCCTCCTATTCCTTCTGTACTGAAATGTATTGTAATTGTACTGTCTCCCTTATATTGTAAGCGCTGTGCAAACTGTTGGCGCTATATAAATCCTGTATAATAATAATAGTATGTATAACATATTAGCACTGTATGGCAAACTTACTTGCCAAACAAAGCCTATCAGAGCTCCAGCTAACCCCAGCTCTTCCTTCCAGGTTCAGTCTATTTGGCCACTTGAATGGTCGGGTCAGAATGATGTCACCCCTTCCCAGTCACTTCATCAGGGTGCAGAGCGGTGCTGTAAATGTTCTATGAACTGTGCATATGTGGCTTAGTGTAAATTACAGCTGATAGGCAAGGAGAAGCACTTAGGTCTCTTCTGTCATAAAATCCCTGCCTGTCAGCAGTTTTTAATCACTTCATGTCCGGACACTTTTACCCCCTTCCTGTCCAGGCCAATTTTCAGCTTTCAGTGCTGTCACACTTTGAATGACAATTGCTCGGTCAAGCAACACTCTACCCATATGAATTTTTTAGCATTTTTTTGAGACAGATAAAACTTTATTTTGGTGGTATTTATTCACCACTGGGATTTTTATTTTTTTTGCTATATAAATTAAAAAGTCCAAACATTTTGAAAAAAAGTGTTTTTCTTAGAAAATTTTGCAAATAATATTTCATCATAAATCTTGGCCAAAATGTATGCAGGTATCTTTTAGTAAAAACAAAAACCCAAATTAGTTTATAACCAAAAATTATAATTTTTTAAAACTTTTTTTTACATTTTTTTTTTTTTAATATTATTTATGTTTTTTTTCTACATACTGTCACCCTAGCAGTACAGTGTCACCATGGTGATGAAGATTTTTTTTTTTTGTTACACGGATTGCTTTTACACCCATAAAGGCTTTAAAAGCAATCATTTCTCCTTCTCTCTGGCTGCACATTCTTGCAGCCATTGAGAAATACTGTGAGAGCATGTGATCATTCACATATTTCACTAGTAGTAAGCAATGATGTCAGAAGTGACATCTTGCTTACACCTATTCATGTGATCACTGATTGGCCAATCAGTGATCACATGATCAGGACCTCACACAGAGGTCCCATACAGCAATTGGTGTTCGTGGTGCCGCGCGCTCCCAGGGAGTGCACACAATCCAAAATGGAGGGAGCCGTTTATGAGCGGCAACCCGCCCCTGCACTACCACCGCCTGGCCCTTTATATACAGCGGCTGGACGGGAAGTGGTTAAAATGAAGAAAAAAAAAAAGCGCAATTCCATTTTAAGGAGAGCAGGAAAAGGGCCATTTGAGATGCTGATAAACTAATGGCACATAAGACTGGATTACTAGGTTATCAGTCAAAACCTAATTTTATGTGAAAAACATAGTTACAATATTTTACAATCCTAAGTGGTATTTCTGGTTTTGAACTGTAGAGTTTTCGTGGAAGATTATTTTGATGTAAAATAATGAATAGTTATGGTAAAACAATCTTAGAGGGCTAAGCCAATAAATGGATAGATATAAAAGTCAGAGATACCTGAAGGCTTTCAATGACAGCCAACTGCTCTTCTCTGCTGTACAAATCAAATGCAACTTTAAATAGTCCCTGAATGCTATAAAACCACAATGTGTTCAGTCCACTAGGGAGTCTCACCCTCTCAAACCTAAAATCTGGAGAAGACACAAAACAAGCATTATTTTATTCAGTAATTTACAAGATTAGTAATTCTGCTGCTGTATGTCATGTTTCTGACAAAAAGATGGGAGTAATGAACCCCTTCATCCTCCACAAATGTATGCATTGCATGAACATAGCAATCTCAGGGAGGGAGCAGGAGGAGAAATAAGGGCTAGCTCAGACATATTGTAAGCAACACAGTCCTGTAATGATATTTTGGCTGGCAGCCACTATTATGGAGAGGGCACATGACCCAGACTGTGCTGTGAAAAAAATATACATAAACAGGAGCACACAGTGAAAACATCTTAAAAGGAAAAGTTCACCTTTTGCTAAAAAATAATAATTGCACATTTTTTTGCAGGTAAAAAAAAAGTGGAGGAATTTATCATTTTTTGTTGCAGGAGCCTGTAAACCATGGCACCAGCGATCAGCAGATCGCTGGTGCCATGCAGATCTCCTTGTCATCCAGGTCACCCTGAATAGGGGTGTAACATGTTATGAAAGGTGAACTTATCCTTTAAATGTTCCTTTCGCTTCTCTTTTGTTTGTTTGCTTACCTCTTTCTCCTTTGAGTTCTAGATTGTTCTCCCCTGTCTGCATTTTTGTGAGTATTGGGTGAGAATACAGTGAACAGGAGATCATTAATTCCAGAAATAAATGGCTTGTGCTGAGACTGGCTATTGGCTGCCATTTAGGAGAGCTCATCCTGCACTATAAAGTAATAATCAAAGCAATGTATGGTGGTCATAAATGACATTCCTGTTTTTCTCCTTTTTTTTTTTTCTAGTGTGACTTTTCTGTCATTTGCCTTCACTTTAGGACTGTTTACGAATAGTGAGCACAGAGCAGCAGGATACGAGTGTCCAGGATAGGTAGTGTGCTACAGTCAAATCATGGAATCTGGGATAACAGTCACATATTCTGTGTACTGTTACATCATATATATATATATATATATATATATATATATATATATATATATATATATATATATATTATTACATTATTACATTACATTGAGTTTATATAGCGCCAAAGGGTTTGCTCAGCGCTGTACAATAGAGGGGGGGACAATACATGAAACATTACAGCAACAACAAACAGCACACGAGGGGTTATAGGGCCCTACTCTTTCGAGCTTACAATCTAGGAGGGAGGGGGTAGAGGTACAGGAGGAAGTGGCTGTGGGGGATGGAGTGGTAGGAGGAATGAAGGAGAGCAGCAGCTAGGTGAGGGTGGGGTAGGCTTCCCTGAAGAGGTGGGTTTTCAGGGAGCGCCTGAAGGTGAGGAGGGAAGGTGACAGTCTGATGGATTGGGGTAGTGAGTTCCAGAGGATGGGGGAGGACCTGGAGAAGTCTTGCAGACGTGCGTGTGAGGAGGAGACCAGGGAGCAAGATAGAAGGAGGTCCTGTGAAGAGCGAAGGGTACGGGTAGGGTGGTACTTGGGAATCAGGTTGGTGAGGTAGTTAGGGGCAGTGTTGTGAATGGCTTTGTAGGTCAGAGTGAGTAGTTTGAATTTGATGCATTGGGCGATAGGGAGCCAGTGGAGGGAGAGGCAGAGGGGGGTGGCAGAGGTGGAGCGGGTGGTGAGGTGGATGAGTCTGGCCGCTGAGTTGAGGATGGTCTGAAGCGGGGAGAGCCTGCACTGGGGTAGGCCGGTGAGGAGGGAGTTGCAGTAGTCAAGGCGTGAGATAATCAGGGAGTGCACAAGTAGTTTAGTGGTGTCTGGGGTAAGGAAGGAGCGTATTTTGGCGATATTGCGGAGGTGGAGTCTGCACGTGTTTGTGAGTGATTTGACATGAGGTTGGAAGGAGAGGTTAGAGTCCAGAATGACTCCAAGGACTTTGGCTTGCGGGGCGGGATTGATGGTGGTGATGTTAGTAGTGATGGATAGGATGGGGGGGGGGGGATATATATTTATATACACACATAAATATATATTACACACAGAGTAAACCTAGTGATGCATACTGTAGATTCTGAAAACTATCAATGCACTGCTTGGTATTAAAAGGATGGATCGAGTCAGGCTATGTTTAGCTAAAATCCACAGCGGGTTGCAATGAAGGTGTAAAACTTCCCCCTACTCTACTAAATGCTCTACTCTATGAATGATAAAGATACAACATTTATTACCTGGGCTAAAAATTAGCCTTGCAGCTAATCCTTTCTTTGCAAATTTAGCATGAATTTTGGGATGGTTTTCTGTTCTAACTCCTGTTTGTGAAACAACATCGGCTCCTAGGAAAACAGGAATCATGGTGTTCTGCAACACAGCATAAAACAACAAGCATAAATGAACTAGCTCCACTTTAGCTGAACCAAATATCTGTCATTTCAAAAAAGTTACAAATCACAAGAACAACAAATATAAATCACAATAATTCTACAACCAAAGCTTTGATCTTGGAATTTAAAAATGGTAGTGTAATTATTAAATGACTAATTTGTTTAAGTTTAAAATAAAAATAACTTTTAAAAGATAACACTAAAGATACAAGCTCTTTTAGAGTGCATGTTTTCTGGTTTTAGACAGACGTTTTATATATTAAATTGCACACTATTGTTTTTAAATCAGATCTTTTTTATTTGGTTTTTGAACATATAGAACATACATAACAGACACACAACTTGTGCGCAACACACTACAAACAAATCAAGAACACTGGCCATACACTGGTAAAACAGTAATCCGTAAATAGCACACATACAAAAGAGAAGGAAAAAAAAAAAAGGGGGGGGTAATTTTTTACACACCATATGAACATATATCCGACCTACACTAATAAAACTATTAAGCCAGCACAAGTTGACTCAAGTCTGTTACTCCTTCCTATAGTATCTAGCTGCACGTGTCTTTCCACAAACTTGCACATTTCAGCTGGTATACCATACAACTAAGGGCCCCCCCATATTTATAGAAAGAGCAATCTATTTGCTATCATATGGAGCGGAGCCAAACCGGGTGTTGCCAGCCAGGGACCCCATATAATTTCAAATTTTCTAATCCAGTTTCTGTGTCGAAATGTTAGTTTTTCTCTGGAGATTACATTGTTAACCTGAGCTTTCCACTCTGTTACGGATGGAGGGCTGGGCGATATCCATTTTTGTGCTATCAATTTCCAGACAGAAGGCATCAGCTCAGTGGGTACAATAGACTCATCAAGCATATTAAAAAGACATATTTTCGGTTCTGCAGATGAGGCAACTTGGTAAATGGAGGATATGAGAGAGACAATATCTTGCCAATATCTATGAAGTTTTGGGCATCTCCATAGCATATGAATAAGATCCACCGGACCTCTGTCACATACAAGACTATTTTTAAATGTATAGATCAGGTAAATATGAAACCTTGCATATTAAGTTGTTGTATTTCCTTTTTGACCCACCAGGTGGAGCTTTAGGCTTCTTTTCACATTTCCAGACTCTTGGATTGCTTCTTTGATGACAAAAGCCTGTTATTTATAGAACCAAATTAGCCAGCAATGGATCCGCCATTTGATATACTACAGCAGTGGAAGAGGGCCAATGCCAGGAGCTCTGGTGCAGAGCAAACTCTCAAATATTCCACAGACAGGTAAGAATAATAAAAACTGCTTTCTTCATAACATACTACTGAATGTCATTTTATTTAACCCCTAGCAGTGTCTTTTGTAACCATTTAATGCCACACACTTTCCACCCTTCTTGCCCTGGCCAATTCAACTTTCAGCACTGTCACACTTTGAATGCCAATTACTCAGTCATGCAATACTGTACCCAAATGAAATTTTTTTAATCATTTTTAGACAGAGCTTTCTTTTGGTGGTATTTAATCACCATTGGGGTTTTTTTGGTATACAAAACAAAAAAATAACAAAAAGTTTGATAAAAATCAACAAATTTTCTTAACGTCGGTTTTAAATTTGCAAATTCATAATTTTGCTTCATAAATTTTGTGCCAAAATTTATTCTGCTACATTTTGTTTGGTAACAATAACCCAAAATCAGTGTATAATTAAGTCTGTGAGAAACTTAGTTTCTACAATAATGGTATATATCAGGGGTCTCTAAAACTTTAGAAACAAACGGCCAGTTTACTGTCCTTCAACCTTATTGGGAGTAGAAATTGTCCTGGTGTCAGTGGCAGTAAGCAATGCATATTTGGTGTTAGGGGGAAGAATAGTGCCACCATTGTTGGTGTCATTGGGAGGAAGAGTGCCCCATCGCTGGTGTCAGTGGGAGGTATAGTGCCCCATCGCTGGTGTCAGTGGGAGGTATAGTGCCCCATCGCTGGTGTCAGTGGGAGGTATAGTGCCCCATCGCTGGTGTCAGTGGGAGGTATAGTGCCCCATCGCTGGTGTCAGTGGGAGGTATAGTGCCCCATCGCTGGTGTCAGTGGGAGGTATAGTGCCCCATCGCTGGTGTCAGTGGGAGGTATAGTGCCCCATCGCTGGTGTCAGTGGGAGGTATAGTGCCCCATCGCTGGTGTCAGTGGGAGGTATAGTGCCCCATCGCTGGTGTCAGTGGGAGGTATAATGCCCCATCGCTGGTGTCAGTGGGAGGTATAATGCCCCATCGCTGGTGTCAGTGGGGGGAATAGTACCCCATCATTGGTGTCAGTGGGGGGAATAGATCCCCATCATAGGTGTCAGTGGAAGGAATGGTACCCCATCATTTTAATCAGTGGAATGAATAGTACCCCATCATTGGTGTCAGTGGAAGGAATAGTACCCCATCATTAGTATCAGTGCGAATAGAGACCCATCTCTGTTGGTGTCAGTGGGAGAAAGTGTGTCCCATAATTGGTGCCATTTGGCAAAAATATGCCCCATCGCTGGTGTCAGTGAGAGGAAAAGTGCCCCATGGGCTAGATAAAGGCAAGCAAAGGGCCACAGTTTGGAGACCACTGGTATATAGATTTATAAACTGATCAATCCTGATGTACTGACATCTCATTTTTTGAGGCCCTAAAATGCCAGGACAGTACAAATACCCCCCAAATGCAAATTACCCTTTTTTGGAAAGTGGACTGTCCAAGGTATTTAGCAAGAGGCATGGAGTTTTTTTTAAGTTGTATTTTTTTTAGAGAATAAAAAAAAAATTACAATTTTTTCATACATACGTACTGTCACCGATGCAGTACAGCGTCATCATATGACTGGTATGGCAGTGAGCAGGGATACTGATTGATGACAATATGTTTAAAAAAAAAAGGAAATACATTTTTTTTTAAATATTGTTTCTACATTTTTTTTTTAAAAAACTGTGACCAGAGTAGTGCACTGTTACCATAGTGACACTGCACTACTGGAGGTGATCAGGATTTTTTTTTACACTATGATTGCTTATAGCAGTGATTATCACTGTTATAAGCAATCATGTTTATGAATGGTATTCATTCATAGCCAGTATGTACTGTTGTGAAAGCTGTGATTGGCCACAGCTATCACATGATACAGATAGATTGTGATTGTCCGTCTGCACCATGTGATCACTGTGACCAATCACAGGTCATTCATTGTCTACATTTGAGTTGTGGCCGCTGATTGGTCACATGCTACTGGGTCTGGCCCAGTTCACTGGTCTGTCATCCGCTAGACAATGTAGGTGGCAGAACAGCAGCTAGAGCGTGCAAGAGGCACATTCCTGGGAAGACGCCATATGATGGGAGAGCACTTGCCCATCATTTGTCTATAGGCTGGGTGGGAATTAGTAAATTAGAGGCTACCAGTTGTTATATTGGGTAGATTTACTAACAGCAATTACACTGGTCACTTTGCAAGGAAATTTTCTCTTAGCTTAATGAATGAGGTGAAAGTCTGCTGATCTCCATCATCCAATCATGTACAAGTAAAACTAATGTGGGTTTTTTTTCCTTGCATGTGATTGGACATTCTTTGCAAAACAAACTTTCACCACATTCACTAAACCAAGTGAAAATTCCCATTGCAAAGAGAGCAGCCTATTTGCCTTTAGTCAATCAACCTTACTCTGTGCCCCATGGTGACCTTATGTAAAATGTCCGATAACGAGGTAGTGGAATTATCTATACCAACCTGATTGGTCTGTCCACTGCGAAGCGTGAAGGAACCTGGCGGGCACATGTAGAGATACCGGAGCCTCCTCTTCCCTGTGTCCCATTCCGAGAACTGTAGAACTCTCACCTCTGCTGCCATCAATGCGCCCAAGTTCTATTCTGGAAATGATAAGACAGGCCAGACAATGCTGTGTACCCTTTATTGTGCTCTGTAGCAGGCACTATGCTCTCAAAAAATAAAAAAATATTCTGTCTGGAATTGAAAAAACACATTGCCTCTGAACAGCCAACACACACCTACCTCTGTAACACAGCACTCTGCCTGGAGAGGGACGCACTTCCGCCTGTTGTCAAGAAACAAGCACGTGTCCACTGTACACATCCGCCCACGGATAGTGCGGTCGCCATTATTGTTGAGGGCAAACTGAGAACCCATCTGTGAGAAAGTAGATGGGAAGCGTGTGTCATGTGATTGCTGTGTACTTGCGGCGCCGGAAGGTAACGGTGAGTGTATGCGTTCGCCGCTAGATGGTGCTATCACGGCGCCGTGAGCTGTTCACTGAGCTCAGCATACCAGCCGCGGCCTCCCTCCATGGAGGAAATATCACCAAAGGCCGCGCATGCGCAGTCATTTGTAATGGGAGTCGTACTCCTGGTGTCTGCGGTCTCAGAATGCGACCCCGTTCAAGTCTAGAGGGTCCTGGGGCAGTGATGAGCATGTCTATAAGTGCATCAAAATGGAAACAGCAGTGCTGATCTGAGTGTAATATGTACATTATAGTAAGAGCAACTCACAAGCGGGGCGAACTGACCATTTGGAAACTCGGGCACTGTCCGAGAGCCCGGGGTCAGTAGGGGGCCCCATGAGATGCCCCTGGTACCTTTTTCATAGGCTTTTTTGAGTTTGGGCAAGGACACGGGGGCTCCATTATCCCCTATTGCCCGGGGGCCCCATGAGTTGTCAGTCTGCCCCTGCTCACAAGAAGCCTGATGGGCCGCATATCACACAATACGGGCTCCTCAATGCTCAGTCCACTCTGGGTCTAATGGATACTGCTGTGGGTGTCAATACCAAAGACCCACAGGGCCGTACTGGGCTCCAAGGACGCTAGGCGGTCCGAGGCCGACAGCTGTAATGTCACCAGAAGCAGAAAGGAGGAGACCAACAAACTGGTGTGTGTTCGGAGCACGGGCGCTCCTTCTTCAGGCCGAGATGCAGCCATCTTGGACAAGAACGCCCAACAATCAGTTTGCTGGTCCCCTCCTTTATGCTCCCGGTGATGTCACAGCTGTTGGCCACGGATTTACTTTACTTACGTACTTTCCCTACTCATCTTTTCTGTTTTTCACTAGTTTTGCATTTGGCTAGGGTCAGTCACTACTGGTAGCATGAGGCGATACCTGGACCCTACAGAGGTTGCACAGGCAGTCCAACTCCTCCAGGATGGCACATCAATACATGCCGTTGCCAGAAGGTTTGCTGTGTCTCCCAGGACAGTATCAAGAGCATGGGGGAGATTCCAGGAGACAGGGTGTTACTCTAGGAGAGCTGGACTAGTCCGTAGAAGGTCCTTAACCCATCAGCAGGACTGGTATCGTCTCCTTTGTGCAAGGAGGAGAAGGATGAGCACTGCCAGAGCCCTACAAAATGACTTCCAGCAGGCCACTGGTGTGAATGTATCTGACCAAACAATCAGAAACAGACTTCATGAGGGTGGCCTGAGGGCCCGATGTCCTCTAGTGGGCCTTGTCCTTACTGCCCGGCACCATAGAGCTCAACTGGCATTTGCCATTGAACAGCAGAATTGGCAAGTCCACTACTGGCACCCTGTCCTTTACACAGATGAGAGAAGGTTCACCCTGAGCACATGTGACAGATGTGAAAGGGTATGGAGAAGCCGTGGAGAACGTTTTTCTGCCTGTAACATCGTTCAGCGTGACAATTTTGGTGGTGGGCCAGTGATGGTCTGGGGAGGCATGTCCATGGAGGGACGCACAGACCTCTACAGGCTAGATAATGACAGACTGACTGCCATTAGGTATCTGGATGACATCCTTGGACCCATTGTCAGACCCTACGCTGGTGCAGTGGGTCCTGGGTTCCTCCTGGTGCACGACAATGCCCGGCCTCGTGGTGAGAGTATGCAGGCAGTTCCTGCAGGATGAAGGAATTGATACCATTGAATGGCCCCCATGCTCGCCTGACCTAAATCCAATGGAACACCTCTGGGATATCATGTTTCGGTCCATCCGACGCCGCCAGGTTGCACCCCAGACTGTCCAGGAGCTCATTGATTCCCTGGTCCAGATCTGGGAGGATATAGCCCAGGACACCATCTGTCATCTCATTAGGAGCATGCCCCGACGTTGTCAGGCATGCATACAAGCACGTGGGGGCCATACAAACTACTAAGGACCATTCTGAGTTGCAATGAAATTGCAGCAAAATGGACTATCCTGCTGCATAATTTTTTTCACTTTGATTTTCGGGGTGTCTTTTGAGTACTGTCCGTGATATTTTTTTTTTATTTGCAATGACATAAAATTTTTAGGACAAGCTTTCGGGGTATGTCCCCTTCTTTAACCGCCTCCCGCCCGCCATATAAGGAAATGACGGGCGCAAGGCGGTTCTCTCATTCTGGGAGGACGTCATATGATGATCTCCCACTCTACCTGCGTGTGCATGGCTCTGGGGGTGCGCAGTGTGGCGAATGGTGGTGCGCTGTGTCCTTCAGACACAGCATATCACTGATCAACGGAAAGAGCCGAAGATGTCGGCTCTGTTATGTGATCAGCTGTGTCCAATCATAGCTGATCGCATGTAAATAAGGAAATGCCGGTTATCGCATTTCTCCCCTCGCGAGTTGTCCACGCTGACAACTTGTGAGGAGAGGAGAGCCAGTAATCGGAATTCCTCAGAGGGGACATGTACACTGATCATCAGGGCACTGATGATCAGTGTAGCCCCATCAGTGCCACCTGTAATTGTCCATCAATACCAGCTGTCAGTGCTCATCAATGCCACCTGCCAGTGCCCATCAGTGACACATCAGTGCCTACCAGTGCACATCAATGCCACATATCAGTGCCCATCTGAGCTGCCTTTCAGTGCCACCTGTCAGTGCCACTTATCAATGCCAGTCAGTGTCACCTATCAGTGCTCCCAATCAGTGCCACCTGACAGTGCCAGTCAGTGCACACCTATCAGTGCCATATATGAGTGCTGCCTTTCAGTGCCCATCAGTGATGCCTGTCAATGCACATCAGTGCCACCTACCAGTGCCTCATCAGTGCCGCCTATCAGTGCCCATCATTGCAGCCTCATTAGCGCACATCAGTGAAGGAGAAAAATCACTTATTTACAAAATTTTATAACAAACTAAGAAAAAACTTTTCCCCAAAATTTTCAGTTGTTTTTGGTTTGTTTAGAAAAAAAAATTAAAAACACAGAGGTGATTAAATACCACCAAAAGATAGCTCTCTGTCTCAAAAAAATGATAAAAATTTCATATGGGTACAGTGTTGCATGACTGCGCAATTGTCATTCAAAGTGCGACAGTGCTGAAAGCTGAAAATTGGCCTGGGCAGGAAGGGGGTATAAGTGCCCTGTAGGCAAGTGGTTAAGGTTCAAGTATTCCCACAAAATTTTTTGCAGAATGTTAAAAGAAAATCTCTCTCTCTCCTACAAGACACAACTAATTTTCTGAACAAGATTAACAACATACAGCAATTACCACCAAATACACTTCTAGTCACTATGGATGTAGTATCCCTGTATAGTAATATCCCTCACAATGGCGGATTAGCTGCATGTCACAGATCCTTATCATCCTCACCAAACCATAAATACACTGCTGAGGATGTTACACAGCTCATTGAGTTCATACTTACACACAACTACTTTGCCTTCAATAATGACATCTGTCTTCAATGTATGGGTACTGCTATGGGAAGTAAAATGGTACCCCAATATGCAAATTTATTTATGGCTGACTTGAAGGAAACATTCCTGAACAGCATGCAACAAAAACCATACAGATACTATTGCTATATTGATGACATTTTCATCATATGGACAGATGGTGAAGAAAATCTAAAACTATTTTACTCATTGATCAACACTTTTCACCCATCAATCAAACTAAAAATGGAATACTGGAACACTCATGTCAACTTCCTAGACACAACAGTATACATCAGGGATGACAAGCTTCACACCTCAGAACACCCCTGCCAATACTCTATCACTTTCTGTCCCTGCTCCCAAAGCCACTACTACTGAATTGCCATTGTTCTCAAATGACACTTCAGATGGGGAACCCCACTCCAAAATACAACCTCCCACCATAGCCACTAATGTGCCCATGCCTAATCTAGCTCATCACTCTATTACCCCTTCTCCTCCTATAACCGCTACTATGCCCATGCTCAATTCAGTCCACCACCCTAGAGCCGACCCCATCCATTTTCCAATAATGATCGCACTGACTCCCCTCCCATCTCAGATACCCATGCCAAAGATCATCCCCCACAAATTCCATCCATCCTCTCCCATAGATCAGACACACATGACCATGACATGTCCACCAACATAGCCACCGTGTTCTCTTGAGGAATTGAATTCAACCCCATTCCCACCCCTCTGTCTTTTTTTTTATCTCTAAGTCCCCCTCCTAGGAAAAACCCAAAAAGAAAACTCACAAAAGAGGATGCAGAGGGGGACAAAAACAAAAACAAATCCAGAAGTCTGCAGAACATTTGCAGACTATAAAAATTTATTTACATTATTTAAAGACCTCAATAAATTTATTAGACTACTTACCATCAAAAGGTATTATCACATCCAGTCCCTCAAGGCAGATTCTGCCCTGTCTGACATCGACATTTCCGCTCCACCATCCCCTCTTCTACCACCTGATAATGACCTTGACCAGGATATCCTTCTCATACTTCAACAACTTCATGATGATAATTAAGTAGATTAACTAGATCTACTTACTCAACATCTAGCCAAGTCTCCACCCATCAAGCATACTAATCTAAGACCCAAATCTCTTTTTTTCCCATCCCACTCTAAAGGTCCCTTCTTAGAGACCTTTTATAAAGTTGTATACTCTGATTTACTCAAACTATGCAATAATAAAACCTTTCTACCAAATAATCTCACACCCCCAGAAAAAACAGCCCTCAATAACCTCATGGAAAACACCAACATCATCATCAAACCCGCAGACAAGGGTGGTGGTATAATCATTCAAGACAGAACCCAATATATAACTGAAGCCAACCGATTACTTGTAGACCTCTCCACCTACTGTATGTCAAACTTCAAAAAGACCCCTTACTGGATTTCCAACCAGTAGCCAAATCCTTAGTGGATTCTGCACTCTCTCAGGGTGTAATTACCAAATTAGAGGCCTCCTTCCTACACAAAACCTACTATAAGACCCCCTATTTCTACCACCTCCCCAAGATTCACAAAAGCCTCACAAACCCACCTGGTAAACCTATAGTCTCCTCTATTGACAACATCACCAGCGGGTTCTCCCAGTATGTAGATTTCTTTCTACAACTGTTAGCCTAGAGTCTGCAGTTCTACATCAGAGATGGAACCCACCTCATACAATTACTCACACCGTACAGTTGGACCTCTACATATGTCTGGGTCTCTTTAGATGTTAGTTCGCTCTACACGTTCATCCCACATGATTTGGGACTCATAGCAATAAAACATTTTCTGTCTGACGATCCCTTGATTAACCCAAAACAAGCTAACTTTATTCTAGAGGCGACAGAATTTTGCCTAACACACAATTATTTCAGCTTTGATGGCAATTTCTTTCTCCAACTACAAGGGACTGCCATGGGCGCCAATTTTGCACCATCCTACGCCAATTTAGCCATGGGCTATTGGGAACATCTGTACATTTGGCACAACAACCCATTCATGGCACATCTCACCTTTTTTGGCAGGTATATAGATGGGATTATCATCTGGGACGGGTCCCCGTCACTCATTGATGATTTTGTCACGTATTGCAACAATAATCCCTTTGGCCTGTAATGGTGTGAACCTCCTGCGCTCCCAAGTGTTTTTAACTAAAATAAATATGTGTATAAATCCCAAAGGGAGCTGCTAACATTAAATCATATACCAGTGATTATAATAGATAAAAAGTAATAAGGAATGCAGCGCTACATTCAAATCATAAAAATATGTGAATGTGGGATCCCAAAATATCATATAAATTAAATAAATGTGACAGTGTTAAAAATATTAATAGGTGCTCATCAAATAATACCATCAACACAAATATAATAGATAGCTCCAAACATGTGAAAAAACATATGAAAAAAACATATCCATATATATGCATAAAACAAACCTACACATATATATGATATAATCACACGTGCCTGTTGTGAAGTGAAATAACCATAATAATGGTACAAACAAAAATGTATCTCAAAGTCCAAAAATTATTATTGGTGACAAAACAGTAAACGGTGCTTCCAAATAATGCTGTTAGTGACCACAGGTGAAACTCGTGCAGATTTCTGAGTGTGTACAAATCTGAGAATCCAACCACCATCTGGATTAGCCTCTCACCTCATCCCTTCGACCCTTGCGGGTCAAAGAGCAGTAGTGGATCCCTCTCACGGATCCTCCAAGCACCAAATCACTCCAAAGGCAGTTTTCTCAGAATTTAGTATTCCCACTGTCAGGAATGGACTGGCCAGATGGTGGTTGGATTCTCAGATTTGTACACACTCAGAAATCTGCACGAGTTTCACCTGTGGTCACTAACAGCATTATTTGGAAGCACCGTTTACTGTTTTGTCACCAATAATAATTTTTGGACTTTGAGATACATTTTCGTTTGTACCATTATTATGGTTATTTCACTTCACAACAGGCACGTGTGATTATATCATATATATGTGTAGGTTTGTTTTATGCATATATATATGGATATGTTTTTTTCATATGTTTTTTCACATGTTTGGAGCTATCTATTATATTTGTGTTGATGGTATTATTTGATGAGCACCTATTAATATTTTTAACACTGTCACATTTATTTAATTTATGATATTTTGGGATCCCACATTCACATATTTTTATGATTTGAATGTAGCGCTGCATTCCTTATTAATTTTAATCCCTTTGGCCTACACTTCAGAAACTAAGACCATCTATAATTTTTAGATCTAGAGCTCAGTCACGCCAATGGTCAGATAATTACCAAAAACTACACTAAATCTACCTCAGGAAACTCCTATCTACACTATCAGAGTTGTCACTATCCCACCTGGATAAACAACATCCCCAAAAGCCAATTCTGCCGCCTCCACCAGAACTGCACAAGATTGACAGATTATGAAGAACTCAGTGTCACCCTAAAAAATAAATTTGCGGAAAAAGGATATCCCAAACAACTGGCAGATGAAGCATATACTTTTTACCTGTCTGGTAAACCCAATAAAAATAGATCTGTTGAGGATCCCTATCTCACAGTCAGATTTACTACTAGATCCCATGGGAGAAATATCCTCCATAAACATTGGAATATTTTGCTACAAGACCCCCATCTGAAAGATGCTATTCCCCCTAAACCCATCATTACATACAAAAAAGCCCCCAATCTTAAGAACAAAGTAGCTCCTAGCAAATTATCTGTTCGATCTGATCATGCACCCTCATTATTCTCTACCCCCATCCTAGGCATTTTCCAATGTCGTAAAGCCTGCTGTAAAACATGCCATTTCATCCAACAAGGCCAAAAGGGCTTCCATCACAAAGGGAAATACCACAGATTTACTGAATTCTACAACTGCTCATCCTCCATTGTTGTTTACTGCCTCAGGTGCCCTTGTGGCCTCCTATACATGGGCCGTACCACACGTACCCTGCGTTGCAGGTTTGGTGAACACTGCCGCCTGATTGAAGGGGGTAAGGATGAGCATAGTGTCCCCCGCCATTTTTTAGAGACCCACAATAAATCCACTGTGGGACTTCAGGTTTGGGTTGTCGAGATCACGCCATGTGATCTCTCAGAGGTGGAGTGTTTCCACAGGCTTTGTCACAGGGAGACTTTTTGGATACATGCCCTCGACACCCTGTCACCCACTGGCCTTAATGAGGAGTTTGAGATTGCCACCATAATATAACCTGTTTTCTGCAACACCAAGCATTTAGTCATATATCCCATATCCTCTATGTCTGCACCTCGCTCCTACATGTGTGCACATTCGGTATGTAACCATCATTATACTAATGGTGGACCGCATGGTAACCTAGAAATCACTCTCCATATATCCATTGCGTTGCTGTGGTCACCATAGACTATGCAATTTTATTTACCAATTTCTTCTCTTTGACACCCCCTATTGCCTACTCTATACAATGCACCCACAACATATCACTATCCACCCCCCCCCACAGGATTATCCCCCACCAATAAAACGCCATAATTCTCTCATATACAAGTATGTAAATTCTTTTACATGTAGTTCCTTTTTTAGAGACACCAATTTTTATCTTATTTATTTACCGGTTTCCCATTAGAGTGCTTTTTTCCCCACCCCCCTCTCCCCACCTTTTTTTATCTAACCCCCCTTTGTCGAACACGCATTTTATATATATATGTGTCCCCCTCCCCCCCTTCTTTTTGTTTCGTTTTATCCATATATTTTTCCCCCCTTTTTTCTCCCAAAGGCCATATCACTGTTGATAATTATCTCTGTGCATTATAATGATTCCATGTTTTATGCTTTCATGTTAAGCCCGAGTTTTTTAGTTTTTTAATTGTGATCACATGCATTGTATCCCATTGCCAGTGTCAATGTATCATCCTCCGGCTCACAGACGGCTTTCTTGCTGCTCTGGGACTGTTCCCTGCCTATTTTCCCTGCCCCCGGTCCTGTCCATCATCTGCTCTCTGTCTACAAAGGCTCTCCCACTTGCCAGCTCCTCCCTGCCTGATGAAAGAGAGCGCCGGGCGCATGCTCAGAAACACGTCGCACATTGATGACGTCAGACGTCTATCGTGACCGACCTTGAACATCTTTTAATTAAATACTACTACAGTACACACTTAAATGCACTGTGTTCCTTTTACCGCAGAGTACGCTTCGCTCCATCACAGCTTGCCCTCAATGCCTACTGGACTATCCCTGCGCATTTGGAACTTCATACCGCTTACATGGATTACCGCACCATGCGCCTGTCATTCTCCTTTTGCAGAATACATTTTGGCCTAAGTTGATGAAAAAAAACAACTTATTTGCAAAATTGTATAACCATCTATTTGCTTGAAAAAAATATATAAAAATTTCAGTTGGGTACATGCTGCATGACCACGTAATTGGCATTCAAAGTGCGACTAGTGCTGAAAGCTGAAAATAGCCCTACACTGGATGGGGGTGAAAGTGTCTGGACTTGAAGTGGTTAAACAAATCCAAATGTGTCATTCTGTCCTTATGGATTCTGGGTTGATCAATTCATCTTTATACATACGTACCATCCACTCATTAGCACTATGCCCCTTAACAACAGTATTATTATTATTAAACTCCTCTGGGCTTGAGAGTGATGTGAATGGTTCATTGTTCTCTATATAGAAATGCAACCCATATACAGTGAAGGAAATAAGTATTTGATCCCCTGCTGATTTTGAATGTTTGCCCACTCACAAAGAAATGATCAGTCTAAAAATCGAATGGTAGGTGTATTGTAACACAGACAGAATATATATATATATCATACACCCAGGCTCTTAACTGTAGCAGATAAATTACAAAACGTTTATATATTCATACATTATAATACTCTTAGATTGTAAGCTCCAAGGAGCAGGGCCCTCCTAATCCTCTTGTATTGAACTGCATCGTTACTGTATTGTCTCCCTTCATAATGTAAAGTACTGAGCAAACTGTTGGCGCTATATACGTAAATCCTGTATTATAATAATAATATTACACGAGCCAATATACCTGGGACATTAACCACTTGCCTTCCAGAGGATTTACCTCCCTTCCTGACCAAGCCATTTTTTGTGTTACGGCGTTGCATTACTTAACTGACAAGTGTGCAGTCATGCAATGCTGCACCCAAATTACATTTACATATTTTTTCCCCCATGAATAGAACTTTCTTTAGGTGGTATTTGATCGCCTGTGCGTTTTTTATTTTTTGCACTATATACAAAAAAAGACCAACAATTTTGAGTAAAAAAAAAATATTTTTTACGTGTTGCTATTAAACATATCCAGTAAAAAAAAAAATGTAATCATCAAATTTCGTCATAAATTTAGGCCAAAATGTATTCTGCTACATGTCTTTGCTAAACAAGTATCACAATACGTGTAAATTAATTGATTTATGTGAAAGTTATAGCGTTTACAAATGGCGATATAGATTCTGGAATTTTTTTTCTACTAGTAATGGCGGCAATCAGCAACTTATTGCAGGACTGCAGCGGGCATTTGGATACTGGGGGGGGGGGGGGGGAATGACTTGGTGTCACTGACATCCCTAGTGACACCAATAGAGTGATCAGTGCTAAATATAAAGCACTAACACTGTACTAATGGCACTGGGCAGAAAGGGGTTATCATCTGGGGCAATCAAAAGGGGTTAACTGTGTGCTGTGTGAGTGCTTTCCACTGTAAGCACACTGCTTTGTATGGCTCTGCTATGCAGAGCCATACAAAGCAGCATGCTGGCGCTGACAGGGGAGAGAACTGTATTGTTCACATACAGTTCTCTCCCTCCGTCTGTAATACTCAGCGATCATCGGGTGCCAGCGAGTAATCACCTTCCGGGACCCAGTGATTGACAGCCGAGGCCGCGAATAGCAGCACGCGCCCCCTACCCAGAAGTGCAAAATCACGTATATATAGTAGTATTTCTGCTATAGGACGGCAGGAAAGCAGTTAAGAGGGTGCAGATCACTGTAATTTACTAGCCTGCTCTATAAACATACAACTGTTATTGATGGTTGGTACTGGTATGGGAACAAATGTTAGCAGATCCCCTACAAAGATATGTCACAATTCAGACATCAGTCAGAGCAGGATCTACAGTCAGTGACAGCTGCTGGCATTATATAGCTTCCCGTTTACGGTTTAGACCTGCAACAGGATCCGGCACAAGAAACTCTTCCAGTTTCAACTTCCTTTTTGGCTCAAAGATGTCTTTGACTGAATGTCAAGAAATCCAAGGCAGCTAGAGCTGGAAGTGATAGTTGGTTGTGCTTACCACTCAGGCCAAAGATTCCTAGACCTCCCCTGCTATTCCAAATCCACTCCAAAGCATGAGTTTTGTTTGTCAGTTTGTTGAATGGTGCTCAGACTAGATGTTCCATAACTGTTCTCTATGGCATACCTGATGTTGTATGAAGTATGTACTGCACACATTAACAAAGAATGGGCCCGGTGCTGTATTATGTATGTACTCATATAACAAGGCATGGAAATTCACCAAAATGCAATAACTCAGACAGAGCCATGTCCTGTGTCAGGGAAACCTATTAAGCATTCCAAAAAAAAAGTGTTTTTTCATTATCAACTTTATTTTTTTCTGACGTACCATACCTCTATAACATTGCCCTGAAACATCCACAAACCAGTTACGTTAATACGGCCTTAATAGCCGTTTACAAAGTCGTCCATAGAAAGCCAGGTACATAATTCTCAATATAAGAAACCCACTTAAGAACAAACATATTACAAGAACAATAAATATGTACTAGATATTATTACATCAAATTAATAAAAAGATTTGTTTTAATTATGTTTTGAACCTTTTATTTGGATAGAATATGTATATTTACATTCATCCATTCTTACATCCACTATACATTTCATATGCAACAGTCAGTTCATATACATATTCAAGATTTTCTTGTCTAATTATTAACTTACTCTATTAACAAATTTTGTACAGTAATAGCATAAGGTGACAAGTACACCATTGGTTTGATATGAGGAAAGATGAATTTGAGAAAAAGCAAAAAAGACAAAAACCAAAATGATCATTTTAAAGAATTCTTGGTTTATAAAACCCAGTTCCCGTTTAAAAATGATAATCATCTTTCTTGAATAAAATTTTTGCATGACATTGCAAATTGGTTGTGAGAGTATCAGAGGCACAAACGGATTTGTACTTGAGGTTTTAGACTGACTTGATTGCCAATCTTTTCTGCCCTGTAATTCCCATTGGCGTTTGGAATGCAGAATTGAAGGGGCTTCAAATCTTTTTAAAGTGCTGCTTAGTTTGAAACGGATGATGTCCCTGGTTCATATATATGATTTGCAAGGGTGGGCTGATGGTCTGAAAGCAGTAGCCTGCTGCAGCAGACGAGGCAGGGTCATACATGTTCCATTCTGAATCACGCAAATCACAAATAGCAGATTGCCTGTGTTTATACTGTCTTCTCAGTTACCAAACTGAAAAGAATCAGCAGCTGAGGTTATTTAAATAAACGTAGTATCACTGTTTTACAGTTTGAGAAAAGCAAAGGCATCTGTCAGGCATAGTCATTTTAATGTTTTCTTTTTTTCATATGCATGCAAAATGTTTTTTTTTTAATATAAATATAATCAATGCATGTTTGCTTCCAAGTATCATTTGTAATGATATACAAGCTATACTTGTTCATCACAGGTTCCTGCTTTGCTACACAACGGTTGTGCTTTACTGCTCCTTCTCACAATGCAAGCATGAGAGTCTGCCTACCAGCAGAAATCAATGCTCTTCCTATGTGGCTCATACAGTATCTTATCTCAACAGTTGTTAAGCTGTCTGGCTGAGTAATCGCAGTGAGATATAGGTTTCACTCTACAGGCAAATCTCTATATATGCAAAAAAAAAAAAAAGAAAATACATTATGCAAGTGCAGCAATTTCCTCTACTAATTGCAGAGTGGTTAAAGTAGACCTGTCATACTCCTAGGTAGTTCAAGCACTGCATAATATGAAAAAATGCACCATGATAATACTTTTAGTGAACACCACAATTTACTGATTAATAAGGAAGCTCAGGAGGTGAAGGGAGGCAGAGTAAAATTTTCTACATCCGATTACTGTTTTTACTGACGATACCTTTGTTTTATGTAACATAAGGGAAAGCCTGAACTGCAAAGAAGTTTTAGTCACGAGTGAAAGTGTTTGCTTTCAGAGCCAACATGAGTAAAACTTGCCATACATAACCATACATACAAGTGCTGCCATAAGGAGCCATCTCTGGCACAGTTGACAGATCTGCATGAAAAACATAATGCAAGTGACATCTCTAGTCAAGTGCAGAGAGATTAAAGATGATTCCAGATTACGTTTTCTTAGCCTCTGTCATACGTTGCATTCAGCTCCTTCTACCAATGCAAATGTTGGATCTATAGATGTCTTAAAGATACATCTAACTCGCTGGCAGCAGAAGCTGAATAATGTAACAACTGCACAGCAGATTTTTTTTAATTGATAGAATTAGAATATGAAAGTTGGTGCTACTCTGAAATCACAACCACCTCACCCCTTCCCACCCTCCTTGGGAAAACATACAACAAATAAAATATAAATACTTTAGTTTTCTTTCAACACTGTACTGTTACAACCTTGTTTAAAAATTGTAGAATTATTTCATATCCCACTCCCGTGAATACTGATAGTGTTATGGCAAACATGTTAACTATCCTGTATTTCTTCATTGTTCATTTTTAATGGTTTTGTCCATATTTATCAAAAGCATTTGCAGCAGTGGTGATCCCCAATACCAATATTTGATCTATTTAGTCATCACTCTTGATGTTAGCAAGGAGAAAAAAAAAAGGAAAATGAAAGCCTGATACTTAAATTACATCCAGTGTCACATGTTAAAGGCATTTTAAATGTAATTATGTAAATCTAATAGTGCAAATATGAAACAGAGCATTATCATACATGTACTAACTTATAGTGAATCTTAAAATAAAGGCTGACATTGCATGAGGTTTCAAACGCAGGTCACTGTGCAAGCCCTTAAATGGTATAATGATGCAAATGCGGATTTGATTCTTTAAAAAGTTCAGTCCCAGTTCAGCCAATAAAAGGAAATGCTGGTGAGGTTGGTAAATACCAATACAAGAGAAGACCAATAGCTAAAGACTTGTGACGTTAGAAGGTCTCATCATCATTGCAGGTGCTTGTCCAGTGGCCAAACACCTCACAGATTTCACAGTATGGCCTCTCTTCTTTTCTGTTTCCATGGAAGTTAGAATGAGGAGGAGAGTCAGGTAACTGAGTCTGTGTCGGGCAGTCTTCTGTATCATGCAGGTCAAAACAATCACAAATATCGCAGAAAAGGCGAGGGGGCACTTTTTTCTTGGCTTGTGTGCCATTTAAGCTGAAAAGAAAAAAAAAAAAATCACACATTAAACTCAGCAACCACAAGCTATTAATCTCAGTCCAAAGTACTGAAAAAAGTTCCATAACATCACATAAAATTTTATCCTGTCGAATGATCCTATAGATCAGGGGTGTCAAACTGGCGGCCCCCTACAAGTCCCATCATGCCTCTGCCGCTTGGAAGTCATGCTTGTAACTGTCAATCTTGCAATGCTTCAAGGGACTTGTAGTTTGGCAACAGCTGGAGGGCAGCCAACTTGACACCCGTGTTATAGATTATTACCACAGGTCACCGTCACACTTCCTTCATCCTAAAATGGCAGTTAACATAGAAAAACTGCATACAGAGAAACATTACAGAAAATGTTAAGTACTCTTATTTTCTGGATGGCCAGGTTACTTTGCAACCCCAAATGTTATCAGCAGTTCTGCCACAAAGTAATCTGAAGTTACATTAAGGACCCATGTACACGGGACACTTCTGAACGATGGAAACTGACTGTTGGAAAACGTAGGTTAAAAAACGTCTGTTTAGCTGCGTTTGCATAACGCGTTTATGTGCAGTTGCGTTTCGAAGCATTTTTTAAAGCTAAGCACAGGAGAACCTCACAAATGTCCAGAATGCACTGAAAAGTGGTAAATTATTAACTATTTCAGACTGTTTCAGAGAAATACAGAGAGTAGAAGCAGAGACAGCAGTATGTGTTGAGATTATCCTAGGTGTGAGTTGCTAATTTTTTTTTCGTGTTTCCAAGGGTGGGAAAGGTGTCTGGTGGAGTTAGTCATTAAGGTCACCTGGCAGGGGGTCTTCATGAGGAATTTGAGGTGTGAATGGTCATTAACATATCTTTTGTTTCCAAGGGTGGGAGAGGTCTGAGGTGTGAATTGGTCATTACAATGTGTGACAAGCTTGGTAGGAACATCCTGTGTTCAGTGTTTTCTCCATCTGAGTACCTTGAAAACGCTCTGCATGCATTTTTTTATGATGAAAAAAGGAGCTGGACAGCATCGGGAACTGGAAGAGTTAAAAAATCTATTTTCAAACGCAAGCGATTATAAACGCGATTTGCTGCGTTTAGCCGCATTTAGCGTTTGAAACACTGATAAAATCAACTGCTGAACGCAAGTTTTCTGCATTAAAAAAAATGACTGTAAACTCAAATGCCTGTAAACAACTGTAAATGAAGATGTGTACATGAACACATAGGAAAACATTAGGGTGAGTTCAGGGGCTGCTGAAAAAAACACCGAACAGCTCCTAAACGTGAGTTTATCAGCTGCAGTGTACATGAGCCTTTATGTGTATGTGCATTCAGAATGTTTTGCTAGAGACAAAGATGGATGAAGTTGGGCAAAGTTTACAAATGACATGCTATTAAGTTCTTTTATTGTAAATTCCACTGCAGTAGTCTTGCCTTGCAGAGTAATAAACATATGTCTCTGTACTGGGCCCTCGGTAACCTGCAATGTGCCACCATCTATGATATGGCTAGGGTGATTCCAGCAGCCATTTTGTCTAGGCAAACAGAGCCTCCTGTGTGGTAAATAGATTGGCCAAAGCAACTTGCAACATTTGAAAAGAGGTAGAGCCAGGAACACACAGTAAAATGAGCACTTATTTGGGGATGTGGGGCAGTAAGTATGGTGACAAAGTTCTAGAAAAGGTAATTAAAGCAAACATTATAGATTATAACTGTCAACCGAATTCACATTAATACATTTCCATAAAATAATTTCCAATACCTGTCATGGTTGTCCAAATCTTCTACATTGTTCCCATTTAGTGATGCTTCAACCATCTGATCAATCTTCAGTTTCAAATCATCATTTTTTCTTTGAAGGTCAACAATTACAGAATTCAGAAAATCAACCTACAGGTAAACAAAAAATTTTTTATTATTGACAATATACTAGTTCTATTAAGAGAGTCATTTTCTTAGTAGTTGATCATATTACTTTAACCACTGATGTGTGTTTTTGTTGTGTGGATCTCTCCTAAAATGTGGTAAAACACTTTTTGTTTTGTATGTGTATAACTTATGCAGTCTTGAAGGCCACTAATGAAGACACACACACCATCTTAATGTAAACCCTTTCAAGACATGGTGGGGAAGCTACTAAATTAACAATATGTTGTTATATTAACCACTTCAAGTCTGGACACTTTCACCCCCTTCCTGTCCAGGCCAATTTCCAGCTTTCAGTGCTATCACACTTTGAATGACAATTGCGCGGTCATGCAACACTGTACTCATATTCATTTTTTAGCATTTATTTGAGACTGATACAACTTTAGTTTGGTGGTGTTCATTCACCACTGGGATTTTTATTTTTTTGCTATATAAATGAAAAAGTCCAAACATTTTGAAAAAAAGTGTTTTTCTTATACAATTTTGCAAATAAATAATCTTTCTTCATAAATCTTGGCTAAAATGTATTCAGCTATCTTTTTAGTAACAAAAAAAATAACCCAAATTAGTTTATAACCAAAAATTATAATTTTTCCAAATTTCTTTTACATTTTTTTTATATTATTTTTTTTTTTAAACATACTGTCACCCTAGCAATACAGTGTCACCATAGTGACATTTTACTACTTGTGGGGGGTGATGAAGATTTTTTTTTTACAGATTGCTTTTACACCCATAAAGGCTGTAAAAGCAATCATTTCTCCCTCTCTCTGGCTAGATTCTTGCAGCCGTTGAGAAATACTGTGCAAGCTGTGATTGGTCACAGCTTGTCACATGGTACAAAGCTGTTGTGAATAGCCTTGTACCATGTGACCTCTGTGATCATTCTCAACTTTCACTAGTAGTAAGCAATGATGCCAGAAGTGACATCTTGCTTACTACTATTCATGTGATCACTGATTGGTCCGTACAGCGATTGGTGTTCCGCTGTGTCCGGCACCGGATCGCGGTGCTGCACACTCCCAGGGCGCACGCACAGGCAGGGAAGCAGAGAGGACGTTTATAAACGGCCACCCGCTCCTGCACTGCTCTCATCCAGCCATTTATGTACAGTGGGGCAAAAAAGTATTTAGTCAGACACCAATTGTGCAAGTTCTCCCACTTAAAAAGATGAGAGAGGCCTGTAATTGGCATCATAGGGAGACCTCAACCATGAGAGACAAAACGAGAAAACAAATCCAGACAATCACATTGGCTAATCTGGAAAGAATTTATTTGCAAATTATGGTGGAAAATAAGTATTTGGTCACCTACAAACAAGCAAGATTTCTGGCTCTCACAGACCTGTACCTTCTTCTTTAAGAGGCTCCTCTGTCCTGCACTCATTACCTGTATCAATGGCACCTGTTTGAACTTGTTATCAGTATAAAAGACACCTGTCCACAACCTCAAACAGTCACACTCCAAACTCCACTATGGTGAAGACCAAAGAGCTGTCGAAGGACACCAGAAACAAAATTGTAGGCCTGCACCAGGCTGGGAAGACTGAATCTGTAATAGGCAAGCAACTTGGTGTGAACAAATCAACTGTGGGAGCAATAATTAGAAAATGGAAGACATACAAGACCACTGATAATCTCCCTCGATCTGGGGCTCCACGCAAGATCTCACCCCGTGGGGTCAAAATGATCACAAGAACGGTGAGCAAAAATCCCAGGACCACACGGGGGGACCTAGTGAATGACCCGCAGAGAGCTGGGACCAACGTAACAAAGGCTACCATCAGTAACACACTACGCCGCCAGGGACTCAGATCCTGCAGTGCCAGACGTGTCCCCCTGCTTAAGCCAGTATATGTTCGGGCCCGTCTGAAGTTTGCTAGAGAGCATTTGGATGATCCAGAAGAGGATTGGGAGAATGTCATATGGTCAGATGAAACCAAAATAGAACTGTTTGGTAGAAACACAACTCGTCGTGTTTGGAGGAGAGAGAATGCTGAGTTGCATCCAAAGAACACCATACCTACTGTGAAGCATGGGGGTGGAAACATCATGCTTTGGGGCTGTTTCTCTGCAAAGGGACCAGGACGACTGATCCATGTACAGGACAGAATGAATGGGGCCATGTATCGTGAGATTTTGAGTGCAAACCTCCTTCCATCAGCAAGGGCATTGAAGATGAAACGTGGCTGGGTCTTCCAACATGACAATGATCCCAAACATACCGCCCGGGCAAGGAAGGAGTGGCTTCGTAAGAAGCATTTCAAGGTCCTGGAGTGGCCTAGCCAGTCTCCAGATCTCAACCCCATAGAAAACCTTTGGAGGGAGTTGAAAGTCCGTGTTGCCCAGCGACAGCCCCAAAACATCACTGCTCTAGAGGAGATCTGCATGGAGGAATGGGCCAACATACCAGCAACAGTGTGTGCCACCCTTGTGAAGACTTACAGGAAACGTTTGACCTCTGTCATTGCCAACAAAGGATATATAACAAAGTATTGACATGAACTTTTCATATTCACTAAATACTTATTTTCCACCATAATTTGCAAATAAATTCTTTCCAGATCAGCCAATGTGATTGTCTGGATTTGTTTTCTCATTTTGTCTCTCATAGTTGAGGTCTCCCTATGATGCCAATTACAGGCCTCTCTCATCTTTGTAAGTGGGAGAACTTGCACAATTGGTGGCTGACTAAATACTTTTTTGCCCCACTGTACATGGGCCGGACGGGAAGTGGTTAACCCATCAAATCTTCAGGAAGCTGTAGATAAACATTCAATGAAGATAGAAGTGTTCTGAGTATATTGATGGATATGTGAGTTGTCAGTACATACTTCTCATATTTATCAAACTGTTTAACTATAACCTCCTTCTCTGAGGATTTTTTTTTTACCTGGCTTTCCATGGATGTCTTATCCTCCTGGTACTGGCTGCTGAATGAGGCATCGCCTAAGTTCAAGAAAATTGTAAAAATTCTTCAGTGAAAATATGGAATATACAATATAAAGTGAATTAAAAAACCTGGCTACCAAGATAATCATCTCACAGCATCATGAGCTCAGCTCACTTTCGTCACTCATTAAACATAGCTCCAGAAAACCGCCCAAAAAATTAAGTGAACGTAAATACCAACAATGAACTTCTCTTACTTGCTCCCTTTTGGTCTGTTAAATATACCATTTAAAGTAGAACTATAGCCAAAACGTTTTTCCGTTTTGGATAGAGTAAGGGAGGGTTGTCCCATAGCCAAACAGGAAGGGAGAAATAATCGCCACAAATTAAGGGAGTCCCTTGGAGACCCCCAGGTCACCAGAACTAGTGTCCCCATTGGAAGATTTCCCCTCTATTACTTTTCTGGGGACAACCCAAAATTTGGAGTTTTCTTTACTGCCACTTGCGATGATAATGGTAAACAGGACAAACAGAGAGGGTGAATCTCCCTAACGGGGCACAGACAGAAATAAAAACCTGACAGATGTTATAATACATCTCCACTCCATCCAAAACTAAAAAAAAAAAAAAAAGTTTTGTCTTTAGTTATACTTTAACATTTTTTGTTAGGTCTGTTTGAGGAGTGCAAAAAAATACCTGTTGATCTTGCCAGAAATCTTGTCAACTGTGGTTTCTTGTGATATCTGCTGACTGCCAGCACTGTTCATATTGTTGTGTGTGGATTACAGAACACCCCCCCCCCCACCCATGTTATGACGATAAAATGGGGGAGGGGTGGGGGGTTGAGGTGTTCTGTCCTTTAAACATACTTCTTGTCCTAGGATGACAATGCAATTTCTATATAGATACAGTGTGGTAAGATAGTGTTTCCCCCATAGGCCAGGAAGTGTATTACTGGCAAGAGGAGAGGAAGAGGCGATCTGTAGCCCAAGCATAATTCCCCTCCAGGAGTGACAATTGTTTCTAGTCTCGCTAAACACCGTTCTAGTGCAGGCAGAGTTTTGCTAGTACCCTTTAAACCAGGGGTAGGTAACATTTGAAAGGTGGAGATCTACCTGAACATGAAAGAGATCAAAGATCGCCAGAGTTTGCCGCCACCCCCCCCCCCTTTTTTTTTTTAAAGCAATTAACTAGCAAGGCCTAACTAAATAGTAAGGAAAACTTTAAAAAAAGTCATTAGGGCAGTGGTCGATGTGTGGACAGTGTCAGTAGAGTAGTGGACGGTGTCAGTAGGGCAGTGAACGAAATGAGCAGTTTTTTTTTCTTTTTTTCAATTATTATTTTTTACTAATTCTTAAATTAATTTTTTTTAAATTTTTAGAAGATCCAATGGGGGGGGGGGGGCTTCGGTAAAATACCAGGGGTAACAGATCCCTGATGTCTCATGTTTGAGACAGAGAAAAGGACAGAGGATAGTGAATGGATGGAAAGTACAATGAGGCTTCCTGCTCATTCACAATCTGAAGCATAGTAAACACAGTTTACTATACTTCAGTTGTAAATGAAGACAGTCAGTGATCGGTACTGATCACTGACTATATCCATTCAGAAAAAGACGGGGCCGGTAAATTACATATTTACCAGCTCCTTCCCCTGCTCTCAATCCTGGCACGTACCCTGCAGCACCCGGGGGAAGAGGATTTCATCTTCATTCTACCAATTTGCATTGCATAATTGGCAGATCAGAGAAATGAACTCAATATTTACCAACTCTGTCTAAAACGTCTACCCACCCACAGTAACTTTGTGAAGCTCTCATTTATAGTCTAGCCTGCTAAAGTGTCAAGCCAGGTGAACTGGATACATACATTCTATCATCAGCGGGGGAACAAAAATAGAGCGCACGTCTTGCCAATGATAGCTGGCTTTAAATAAACTCAGGTTAATTCACACTTCTGGAAATCGGGACCCTAAACCTCACTTGTACAGTAAATAAGTACCTGAAGAGTTTGATAAATTATTGAGCTGCGTCTTGTTCTCGATGAGTTCCTTCTCCAGGTTCTGCACCTTTATTTCCAGCTTGGCTTTTTCAGACTCCAGTGACTTCAATGCTGACTGCAAGCTTCTTGCAGACTCATTCTCTCCCCGCAATACTGTAACCTAGGCAGAAACAGAGAAGTGAGCTAGTGCCAGGACTAACACGAAATGCTATTGAGTGTATGAAATGCATATAAAAGGGAAGTATTATGGCAAATGCACAATACTATATGCAGCAGAAGAATTATTTTTTTTTACATTAATAATACTATACACAATAATCTCAATTTCTAGCATTCTAGAGAATATATTTTATTTATTTATTACAGGTACTCATATAGCACTGTCAATTTACGCAGCACTTTACAATATATATTGTACATCAGTTCCTGCCCCCAAGGAGCTTACAATCTAAGGTCTCTAATTCAAATTCATACATACACATACTAGGGCCAATTTAGACAAGAGCCAATTAACCTACCAGCTTGTCTTTGGAGTGTGGAAGGAAATTGGAGTACCTAGAGGAAACCCGCACAGGGAGAACATGCAAACTCCAGGCAGGTAGTGCCATGGTAGGGATTAGAACTGACAACCCTAGTACTGCTAGGCAGAAGTGCTAACCACTTAGCCACTGTGCTGCCCATATATTATTCTGTATTTAGTATATCTAAACAGATCATTAAAAATGTGAAGTTAAACTTGGTCTATACCTTAAGTCCAGAGTTAGATAGCTGGTAGCCAATGCTCATTAAAATTACAGCTCACTCCTAACTTTTGAGGTTTTCTCTAATTGTTGGCAATAGCCTTGACACCTGAATTCCATGATAATTGGTCCACCCTGTCTTAGGCTAGGATCACATATGTGCGGGTGGTGCAGCTGTGGATCTGCACAAAAATCCGTGCAGCCGCACCACCTGCACAGAGGAATGCGGACCCACAGCGGGTGCCATTCATTCTAATGGAACGCCACCCGCACTGGAAATCGCAACCGTACTGGGAACCGAGGTTCCCGCGCGGGCTGCGTTTTCAAAAGAAGTGCAGGGACTTCTTCCCTGCATGTCCCGGGACATGGGAGTCCATTCCATACTAGTAGTACTGCCTGGACGTTAAAGAAGGGGACATACCCCGAAAGCTTGTCCTCAAATATATATGTTAGTGCAAATACAAAAAAGTATCACATCAGTACTCAATTGTTTCTGTCGCAAGTGCACTAATACGGCTACAATCAAATCTAGTTTTTTTTTGTGCCAATGCAGAACGCTTGCAGAAAAACTCACATCTCTGCACATGGTGTGAACGAGCCCTAATAAACATTTTACAATTATAACCACTTACCAACCGCAATACGTATATAAGTTGCGGCCTTTAAGCGGTTTACCGGAGTTATGGCTGAAGCCATCAGCCATAACCCTGGTATTTTTTTTTCAGCTGGCGATTGTCTCTCATGAAAGCACTGTGAGCAATTAATTAGCCAATGGATCGCTTTCAGAAGCAGCGGGAGGGGTCCTTTTTAATAATTTTATAGAAAAAAAAAAATACAGATTTTTACTTGTAAACAAAAAGTGCAGAAAAGGCTTTGTCTTCAAACATAAAAAAATGGAAATTACCACCTCTCTATTCTTCATGTCCTCAGTTTTCAGATCATTTATTTTTGGGGCCTTTAGAGCAGTGGTGTTTTTAGGTTTCGTGCTGCCCTAGGCAACACAAAATTTGCCCCCCATGGAGAGACCCTCACACCAACCAACTCCTCCCTTCCCCATGAAGAGAGCCTGACATTGACTAACACCCCAGGCCCCACCCGAGCCTTCCACTACCACAGCCCCCCATACACTGACAACCCCCCCAACTTGGCAAGAGACAAGACACTCACCTTCACAGCTCTGGACTTCCCCAGGAACAAGAGTCAGGCTCTGCATACACCATCAAGCAGCCCGCAGCCTCTCTCATATCCCACCTGGTCCCCATGCTGCGTGTCCCTTCTTTCAGCCCTTGTTTTGGAGGGCAGCTCTGCCCCCCTGAAAAATGGTGCTGCCCCCCTGAAAAATACAGCCCTAGGCAAATGCCTTGTTTGCCTTGTGGTAAATACACCCCTGCTTTATATAGTTTTTCAAGGCAATAATATGCAGTTTAGCAATAAGTCCAGCAGCAAAGAGGTTAAACTCAGAACAACAGACTGGCAATAATTCCAGCAAGCAGTTTTCCTACAAGGGAATGTATGTACATACAAACCAAAGTCAGCTAACATCAAGATACTTCATCATTTTCTTATTAATATAGTTACTTAATTTTACATCCATGTTATATAAATCTGAATTTACAGCAGAACCAAAAGAGCCAGCAAAAAGTTAAATTCAGGCACACATCATCTACATGATCTAAACCTGTCATCCACACACCATACCATGTAAACTAACCTTTACATCCATAGTCCTCGTTACTCTTTGGAATTCTCAAAACGGTGTCTTATGGTTTAGCTTGTGTACTGATGAAACAATCAAACCACCACTAAATAGATAATGCATTTTGTTCTGCTTCAAAAGGCTATGAATAACTGTTTCAGATTGATTCAAGGAAGAAAAAAGCTATTGTGCCTTCAGCATGTCAGCTGCACAGCAAATCCAACGCACAGTTGTCACTTATTCCAAAAAGACAGATCTTTAGTGAGTCAACATCTACTTGTCATTACCAAAAGGCCAAATGTTCAAGGATGTGAATTAAACGTATTACATAAAAAATAAGATTTTTGTACTTGCTGTAAAATATTTTTTTGAAGTCCATTGAGGGACACAGGAAGGAAGTATTATTTAGACATCTGAGTTATACAGCCACCTTCAGGTGGTTTGGACACTGGCAAATGAAAAATGTTAAGCCAGCCCCCATCTAACCCCCTAAAAGCAATTTAACTTAGGGGATTAGCAACAGCCACAGAAAGAACCAACTTATGTGAAAATCTTACTACAAAAAATGTCTGAAGAAAAATCTGAAGGAATCAGGCAACAGCAAAAATGGAAATTGTCACAAACAATGAAATGACACTGAAGAAAAAAACCTGGTGTATCAGACCAGGACAGGTCGCCACCAAGGGGAAAACAAGCAACCAATCATTCACCATAAAGAAAACAGTGCAGTAAAAGCTTCTTTCTGGCACCTCGACCAAACAGCTCATTTTTGTTCAAGTATCACCTTATTGTACTCCTTAAAAACAACCACACCATCTTTTTCCAGAGCAGCCTGTTTTTCTTTTGAGGTTGCCTGTGAGTTTTTCTTTGAATCCCGGACAATTCTTCTGTCAGTTATGGCTGCAATCTTTCTTGGTCTACCTGACCTTGGCTTGGTATCAAGAGATCCCGGAACTTTCCACTTCTTAATAGGTGATTTAACAGTACTGATTGGCATATTCAAGGCTTTGGACATATTTATATGTCCTTTTCCATCTTTATAAAGTTCCATTACCTTGTTACGCAGGACTTTTGACAGTTCTTTTCTGATCCCCATGGCTCAGTATCTAACCTAGTCAGTGATTCCATGTAAGAGCTAACAAACTCATTGACTATTTATACACTGACACGAACTGCAATTTAAAAAGCCACAGATGTGGGACATTAACCTCTAATTGGCATTTTAACCCGTGTGTGTCACCTTGCGTGTCTGTACCAAGGCCAAACATTCCAGGAGATGTAAATTTTTGATCAGGGCCATTTGGGCGATTTCTGTTATCATTATGATTTAAAAAGGAGCCAAACAACCATTTGATAATAAATGGCTTCACAGGATCATAATCCTTCAACAAAAGAGCATTTTTTGGCATGATCAGTCATATTTTCAATATCAATGCCAAAATTTCACAATTTCTGCCAGGGTATGTAAACTTTTGAGCACAACTGTACCTAAACCCTTGAGTGCAGGGAAAGTAAGGCTGGGCAGACAAATCATATGAAAACAAAATCAACCTGTTAAAACAGATTTACCAGTTAAAACTATAGTTGAACACACTTAACCACTGACTTCAAGGAAAGGAAGGTTGAATAAACAAAGCGTGTGCTAACAAAAATCCCAACCATTTAACAGTTCAAAGCTTAAGTGGAAGCAAAAACTGCAAGCAGTCAGGCCTCTTTATTGCCAAAGAGACACTGCATTGCAGAAGAAACCTACCTGCCTGCTTGTAGTCTTCTTTAAAATGTACGTTGAGATGCAGAAGCACAGCTCAGTCTACATTCTGCCACAGCGCCTGTGTGCCCAAGAATGACTGAATTCTTGCACATGTGCAGGAGTGCTGTTATCCCGTGCCATCCAATGAAGATGGCTGAAGACTGGCACGGAGCAGAAGGTGACAGCACAGGACATGGACCATTAAAGGAAGGATAAGTTTTGCTTTATCTTCAGGGAAAGGAAAGTTGGTTAAACAAGGTACATCCAAACCAAAGAATTAGAAATAGAAAGCTAATAAAAAAACAACCCTTACCCTTGCTTTCAGGGAGAGGAGTGCAGTTTGAATTAGAGAACACTGTCAAGGACCGATCTTTTACCAAGGTAAGAATCGGTTGTCCTAGGTCACAGAGAACCAAAAACAGAACTTGGGGTAAAAAGAAAGCAGCAGCAAGTTGAAGTTTGAGCATCAAAGTTAAAAGATAATCCAACATAGGACTAGCAGACAATCCGCAAAATGCAAAGGTGAAGAGTTACCTTTATAAGAAAGGTTTAGCAGATAAGACAGTGAACTTATGGCATTAAGATCTGCAACGTGAGTGGGAGATGGACTGAGGATGTCTACAAGGTACTACTGTAGCAGTAGAGGAATAATGGGGGTTCCTATTTCAGGATTTCCTGTGCTGATGCAGGGATAACAGTGTCAAGGACAGAACCAATAAGACACCTACCTTTAAAGGGTTAGCAAATCAAATGTTCTCTTAGCATATCCTTGGCATGACAGGCACAAAGTCAAGCACTCTTTGCATTTGGACAGACATTACATCCATGCTTGTAAGAGACTATCACAGCTTTAACACAGTGCCTCGGACATTTATTCAAAAAGCTCCAAAACATGAGGGGAATCCTCAAAATGAAGCTGGTTCATTATACAGAGCGAATTTACTTACCTATCTTAGTCACTGTTAATAAGTAATGGACAGTTCAAATTGAAATCTAAATAAGGAATCTGACTGGTAGTCAAATGCTAGGCATATCTGCAAAACCTGCAGTATAGAAGAGTGCTGATTAAGCTTCCAAATGCTAATCCTTTTCAGGCTGGATGTCCATACCCCAAAGGATTTTTTAGAGACTGGGTCACACAAGGAGCTTTGGGCCTGGAGAGAGCTCTGTGGCTAACTAGCACAGTACACGGAGGTCTGAAAAGTGCCAAAATACAGAGCCCAGTGTCCGGAGGTTCAGCGAGGTCCAAGTATGGCCTTCAAAGATATTGCTGAGGATGAAGATCCCAAAGCTGCTGTGTAGAGACTAGCTGAAACAGCATTTCTTGAAATGTCAAATTAAGAAATAAAGGTAACAGAACAATTTAAATGTAAAATTATAGGAACAATTTTACAAGAGAGACAAATTCAATAGTGGTCTCCAATACTGGAATCGAATGGCTAATTCACTCTTTTCTGAACATCTCAATGAATAATGTATGTTTTCAAATGTCTATGTGAGTTGTAAAATGCGGGAAGAACTATGCAAACCTTTCGCCAGAGGCTAAACAAACACAGATCAGTATAAGACCTGGATTTAAAGATTGCAGTGTGTCAAGATATTACCCAATACACCACAACAAAAACCCCTATCTACTATTCACAAGTATCATGGAACAAGTTCTAGAATCAAAGAACTATGGCAAATTCCCAAGACTCCTTTTTTCAAGTTTCACCTCTATCACACCCAATCCACAAATCAACACACACACATTTTTATCTCTTCCCCTCACCAGGTGTATGCACCTCCATTTCTTTAGCACCAACCCTTATTTCCATTGTATAGTCATTACATTGCATAATTTTCCCCAATTTATTCTCTTCATTTATTCTTATGGTTACATTCCGTCTTGCTATATTCTATCAAAGTGTATGTTCAGCATTTTAACATTGCATTTTATCATGTGTTAGAATATACATTTCTCATCAATTTTCATTACATTTATGGCTTTCCTTCTCCATTCAATATACAGTTAATTTCCAATCTGTAAAACATGGCATTCCCAGTCTGAGAACTCCCTTAGTCTGTGTGTCATCCCCATTCCATCTATACACCCATCAGTCACATTCCTCTTTCACCCACAGCATCCTCACATCCTTGTCTACACATCCCTCTCACTTTCACTTCATTTTCCTCGCCAATAAATATCCTGCTTCTATTAGATTCTATTGTGCTAGCCTTGAGTTTATTTACAGCTGTCAGCTATATTATCTTACTCCAGAAATCTTCCTGTTTGCCCTTAGTTTTACACTTATCTGATCCACTTCCCCAGTAGCTAGTCTTCTGCTCGTATCAGACTCCCTGTCAGCTCCTTGTAAATTCACAAATTTCCATAAGTTCCAAACAACCATAATCCCTTTCTATTCCACATGTACGTTATCCCTGCCTATTCACAGTCATCCAATACTGTAATCAACCCACATTTCATTCATGATCACACGCTATATTTCTCCTTCAGCCACTCTCCTCTGAACAGCACAGCTCCCCAATGTCCTTCAATACAGTCTGGAACTTTTTCCCCATGTTTAGGTATGATCTATCTGCAGTGTGGGTTGCTGCTGACAAACACTGCGCTCCTAACCTAGCCAAATTCAAGTAATGATTTTTCATGTTCATTGATCGTTTTTTAATTTAATGCACCACTTCCCTGCACATTTATCTATTTTTCCTCTCATCTACAGTGACCACATATACCTCACTTAGTGTAGTTCATACCAGTCTGTTTTTCTACTTCACCTCTCACTGGAGAGCGTAGCACAGCGTTTCTAACATTTTGTTTACTACATGTAATTTTAAAGTACTTTTTATTTAATCTTTACTTTTTTTTTGTTTATTTCCAAGAGGTTGTTTCAGATTATTGACAAGTTTATTGCGCTTTGTTTAGATCTATCCTCACAGTAGGACATTGACACCTTTAATGTTCTTGTCATTACCATTTTTATTCATATCTATGGTTAGATATGATTATGGTCAAGATGTCAGTATTTTTCGGTTTGCTTAATTTATATGAACCCAAAGCATATTTTACCATTTGTGATCACATGACAGCAACTTAATGCATTTAGGCATCTAGACGTGGTGAAGACGACTTGCTGAAGTTCAAACCAAGCATCAGAATGGGCAAGAAAGGGGATTGAAGTGACTATGAATGTGGCATGGCTGTTGGTGCCAGATGGGCTGGTCTGAGTATTTCAAAAACTGATCTACTGGGATTTTCTTGCCCATTCCGATGCTCTGAGTTCTAGCCAGTGTAAGCAGTATGTAGGGCAGCATCTAGGGGTCAGTAAAGGTCAGTAGTAAGAGCAGTATACTGGAAAAAGTAGGGCACGGCGAGCAGTGCAATGTACAGGGGGCTCAGAAGTAGTTTCCTCATGAACAGCAGCACAGGGAAGCTGCCGCAGAAGACCTACCAGTTATAATGCAGATTCCAGCCAGCCCTCCTCTCTTGTCCATACCACATGTTGCCATCCACAACTACCTTGGATTGACTGAAGAGGTGGGCCAAAGAGGATCAGCACAGTACAGTCCAGGGATGAGCTCAAGAGCCCGAACCTGCCCAAGCTATCCCACCTAAAAGCTATCAAGGGTGGCAAATGTATGCAAAGGGAATGCTGTGGGGGGGGGGGGGGAATCAGCTTTGACAACTTCTTGGCAGCTCACTGCTTTCCTGATCAGCTCTGCCAGTTGAGGGTAGTCAAAGCAGGGACGAGATAGCGATCTACCAGTCACTCTCAGGTGATTGAACTCTGGCAAGCTTTTGAGGACAGACCCCCTGGGCATCCCCCTATAACCCTAACCAATTCTATGAGTCTTAAGTTTTGTTGCAAGCAATACAAAGTAACCCAGGAATAGAAGGTGTGCTATGTCCTGTAATGTACACCACAATATGGAATTTACAGGCAAGTAAAATTTCCATTTATCTGAATTGCTCAATACAGCACATAGGCTGAATATTCACAGACCCTGGGAAATCCCTAAGCAATGAGGAAGAACAACTAGGCAAACCAAACTGTGCCAAAAGGGCCAAACAATAATGATGGTTAACATAACCAACTTCAAAGTGCCACTTCAAGAACTTTGTGACCCAAAGCTAAATCCGCAGAAGACTGGACGTCCAACTGGTAGCATTTTGAAAAGGTATGAACAGAGGACCAGGTAGTAGCCTTACAAAGCTGGGCAACATAGGCTTGATGTGGGCATGCCCAAGAAACACCTACCAACTTGGTGGAGTAAGCGCATGAACATGGAGGAGTTTAGTTCTTTAGCGTGTAAGCTCTGGCAATATGTTGTCTGATCTATCTAGCAATGGTGGACTTGGAAGCACAATGTCCCTTGCAAGGTCCTAACGGCAGGGCAAATAGGGAGTTAATGTCCTGATAGAAGCTGTTGCTTTGAGGTAGACTGTGATCACTTCATGTCCAGGCAGTGAATTGCAATTTCCTTTGGGTGCTTTGAAACAGGGCACAAAGATGAATGGACTATGTCTTCACTGAGCTGGGAGACTGAAACAACCTTAGGAAGAAATATGGTATTGGGCATAAAACTGCCTTGTCTTTGTGAAGAATGAGGAATAGATCCTTACAGGAAAGAACCACTAGCTCTGAGACATGTCTGATAGATGTGAGAACAACCATGAAGGCTGGTTTTGCACAGCACAGAGAAACATATTGAGGCCCTAAAGAAGCACAGGGTGCTCTGGGGAGGCCTGAACAAAGATACAACTTGCATAAAGGTTTGACAAGAGAAAGCAATGGTAGAGGCTTTTGGAAAAGAATGCAGAAGGTTCAAATATTTCAGAGTGACAAGTCCTGATTGTCGAAACCCAGAATGCGAGGCACAGAGTAATCTATGGCATTTTAATGCTTGTATTCACACCAGGCAAAAAAGGATTTCCAGGTAAAACGGTAGATCGTTCTGGTAGTGGAAAGTGGGAATGACAGACTCAGCGACCCCACTGTCCCTTAAGACCTGGGCTTCAACAGCCATGTGACTGAGAAGCAGGATGGAATAAAGGGCCCTGAAACAAAGAGTCTGGACTGTTGGGAAGAGGCCACGTTTAATCTCTTAGTAGTTGGTCTGTCTGTGTACCAGGTTCTTCTAGGCCAGTAGCAGAGGATCCTTGGTCCTGGCCACAAACAGAGGTAACTGTGGAAGTGGATTTCCTGGCCTCCAGATTCAACAACAGAGTCCCCCATCTGACATACCAGATGCTGGGGTGATGGGCCAATTCTCCTTGGTCCAGGTGGCGAAGACTGGGGTAATCTGCCTGTTAGTTGTCCACTCCTGGGATGTGGACAGGAAAGATCACTGGGCAGTGTTTCTCTATCCATGAGATGATCTGGCTTGCTTCCCTCAAAGCCTCATGGCTCCTTCAGCCCCTTAGGTGATTAATGTAAACAGTTGTGGCACGGTCTTATTTTGCTTGTGCTGTGTCCAGAATGACACACAAATATCTCAGATGATGCAGATTTTTGGAAGTTGATCACTGATCAGAAAAACTGAAGCATTTGGACTGTGCCATGGACATTTGCAGACAGCTGGATGGGAGGGGAGTCCTGTTTTTGTACCATGCCAAGGTTGGAAAGTAAAACATGTCCTCTAGGGGTCCTGGCGAAACCTCTCTCTGGAAAAAGAGATGGTTAAGGGCATTTTGCAAATCTGTCTGTCCTTGAGCAGACTGTGGCTGATTCCAGAGAAGAAAGTGGTGAAGCAGTAGAGTTTTGAGTCTATTGTTCACCCCTATGAAACCACCAATTGAACCCACAGGTTTGAGACGTCTGTGATGTCCTCCTTTAAGGGCATACGTGTGAGGTGTCTTTTGCAGATAGCTTCAGCTGACCAGGCTTTGAGCCACTAGATTCTGCACATGTGAATCGAAATGAGAGCCATTCTGGATATTTGTGTAATAACGTGTTCTAGGGCATCCACAGATAAGGGCAGAGCAGAAGGTAATTTCTGTAAGTACACAGATAAAGGTATTCTTGCAAGTTCTGTCTGCCAAACCGCAGATAACTAGACTAGGGCAATGAACAAGCAACACAATCCTTTAATTTTTTTAAACCCGAGCCTTTCATATCACTTTAAAAATGCATTAACATTACCATTCTGTAATTAAAGTGTATGTTACCCCAACATTTCATATTCCTCATATGTGTCTGTTGTACCATGTACTTGTGTTAAAAAGTATCATGCTCTCTTTGTATTTCTTAGTGTGAAATACCTGGTGGTCCTGCCAGTCCCCCTACTTTTCTATTTCAAACTGACCACACTAGGCATGACAGCACATCCATGTATCCCATCCATACGAACATAAAGAGTTTTTCCTTTCATTTCTATTTAAGTTGGATGGGTTGTTTTACAAGGTAAGGGTCAACATACTTTAAACTAAATTTGCTAGGGAGTATGGATACATAATGACATACCTAAGTGAAACAGCTAACTGCACTGTTTAAAAATAATTCATGGGATTCAAGTGACTTCTAAAATAAGCTACATATCTCTGCCTTGTACTTTGAGTGCTATCATTAAAGGCCTATGCCCATGTAAAAAATACTTTGGTTACATTTTCCCAAGTGCAGTTTTAATGCAAACCAGACCTGGGAACAATAAAGCATGGAAAGTATTCACTAAAGAAACCAATCACAAACTGCTGAAAGATGAGATCTCTTGTTATAAGTTCATATAATATTCTGTAAAAAGTTTAGATGATCTTTGTTACAGATTAAGACATGTCCATCCATCTGGGTTCCATCCAACCAATTGTGGGCAGCAGAACACACATTACTATATAATACCAGCACTTACCTCCTTCCGAAGTCTTTCCAGTTCTTTGTCTTTTTCAGTGGCCAAGGCACTGGTACTGGAGAGAGACTTCTGTAGAGAGGACTTCTCTTCATCAAACTCTTTCTTTATAATAGATTCTCTGCGCAAAGTAAAGTAAAAAAACCAAACAAGAAAGAAGTAACTAGAGAACATATTAAAGATTTGTTTGTACTAAACTCTAAATGAATCCATAAGGATTGCAAGTAATAATCCAATTGAATAAAGTAAAAATTCTGAGATCTGCAACCAGGTATTTTGTGTGGGGGGAAGCAGTGGTATAAATCGATCTCTGTCCTGTGCCTTTTGGCCCATATAAAACTCTTCTGGATAAATGTCTTCCTGATCTGTGTGCCAGACAGAAGATTTCCTGTGGAAGTCTATAGGGAATCGTCTCATAATGGACAGTGCAGACAGCAGGAGGGCTTAAATTACTGCATTAAGGCAGTGGGTCAAAAAAACACTAAGCAGACTAACACCATTGCCTCCACTCATCTCCTTGATGACAATTCACTTTAAAAAGGGGCCTAATAAAATGTTTCTAAATATAAATCCTGTGGAAAACAAAAAGGTAAATCACACTTACGTACCTTGAAATCACATTAAAAAATCAAAACATATTTATATTTTTTTAAGATCATTACAGTGGAAATCGTTTCGGGAAATTACCAAAAGACACACAATAACATGCACAGCTTTACTGCACAATAAGCATGCAAAGCATTGGGTATGATGATGGAAGGATCAGCTGGTCCTCTTCAGCGATATTAGTAATGCTGAAATTTATCTCCTGCCAGTGGAATTATACACACAAAGTTCCAGTCTGTGGCAGCTTTCCACTTGCTCAGTAAAGTAAAGCTATGTGATAACTTGATAGGAAAAAAAGGTAGTACTGCATAAACGTTTTCTAAAAGTAACTTTTAATACTAAATTAAAATACTTTGGGGTTTAAATAAATAACTGGTCATTCTAATCATACCAGATTTTCTTTTAAAATATTCATGCAACACTTTGGTTTTATTAAAATAAAATGCTACCAGTATGATTCATTTTTAAAGATGTCAGACTTGTAGTTGGCTAAAATGATAGAACCATCTCTGAGATCCCAAAATAGTGGTGAAAAATTCAAGACCTTTGATTTCCAATACATGAAACACAATGCCATATTAAATAAAGTAAAAAGAAGCAACATACTGATGACTTGGCACATGTACACAAAAAAGTTAAGAGTAGCAAGTGGAGAATCTAAACTTTGGTGTCCAGTCTGTGAACACGTGCACTAGACTAAGTCCCTGTGTCAGGCAAGGTTGCTTTTAGGCAACGGCAAAACAATTTTATTTGGGCTTTAGAAAATCCACTTCATGTTTATTTAGTTAGAATAGGATTATTGGATTAGGTCTATTCATCCTTTGCAGAAGATGTCAAGAAGAATATAAATTGTAGCACAAATAATCAGAGGTAACATTAGACCCTTATGTGCCTCAGATGTTTTAGTTACACTGTCTGAAAATATGTGAAATGTACATGAAAGCATAAATGGTTACGACAGAAGAAAAGGAAATCAAAAAGGATGCATATTCTGTAAAAGGATTCAGGTGTTCATAGCACCACTGTGCTGTATTAGAAGATAAGGCAACTTGATTGGAGAGCACACCACCTGATTACCATTCCTACAAAGCAATTCTTGGCTCTCCATCGGCAGCTGGGATACAATTCCCAGCATGCTCAGCTTAGCCTAAACCTACTCTAGGCCAAAGATTCTTCTCTTATTACTCATATACATTCAGTAACAAAACAAGTACCTTACTGTGTTACTGGGTAAGCTTAAAAATGCAAGATAACAAAGACCATATGTTAGAAAATGTGAATAGAGAAAATATATGATATACAAGTAGGAAAAAATGTGGAAAGTTCCTTTTTGGTTGGAAAAATAATTGCAGCTTAATTTTTCTTTTACAAAAACAAAAAGCAAGACACTTTGGGACATATGCAGCCAAAATACGTACAACAATGCTGTACTAAAAAAATATGAAATAAAAAAATAAAACTATTTGTTGTAACGGGGATAGACTTTCTTCAGTCTTACCATTAAAAGACACACAGATATAGCAAAGGAAGCAAAAAGTAGAAAGGGAGAAAGGAATGGGATGAGCATTGATTAGCAGCGCAAGCTGAAACACAGCAGGACAGTTTGCAATCCACAAAGTTTCAGTTACAGGATAATATTCGATGTAATACAAAGGTTTGTAAATTTATTGTGGTCATTTAGTACTTATTAGTTAGGCCTTGCTACATACAGATGAAGGAAAACAAGGAAAATACATTTGAAGAAAATCAAAATACCTTTTTTTGAACCAATAACATTACATAGATGACATTTTTCACTCCACAAAAAAAAAAGAAAAGAAAAAAAAAAGAAAGTGGATTTCCTACACAAAGTGCCACCATATGTAACTAGTTATTACATTTGTTTATTGTTTCAAGTCTAAAGTTTATCTATAATGAAAAAAATATATTTTTTTTTATATTGTTATTGCGGCTTACCAGCCCTTAGATGTGGAAGCTGCATATTTGTTCCTATAGCAGGCTATTGTGCTGTATTTTTACCTAGTGATGTTGCCAATAACACACTTCCTATGCTAGGGTGACACTCATGTACTGTACTGCAGCTATGAAAGAGCAGCGTTGTCACCCTAGGCTGGCACTTGATTAGGACTACAAACACCAACCTCTCTTCATCCTGCATAGGGAGGTGTTGATAGTTCAGAGAAGATAGCTGGAAAGGTTGACTATTGTTTTGATGTCAGGATCAATAGCTATTTTTGTACTTGCAGAAAATTCATTTATATTGAAAAAAAAACAGAAAAAAACAAAACAGCTAAGGACTAGTAAGCCGCATCATATTACATTTTTATTCCTGGGTTAAGAAATACTTAAAAACCACACAATCTGATTGAGTCCAATTACATCTCAATGACTGAGCCATTATGCCATTGCTCTACCCGCAGTTACATTGTGGTTGTCATTTACAATTTTAGTTCCTGGTTAAATTGGCAAGTACAGTCATAAAGTGAGAAAGCAGTACTTGGCATGCAGAATGCACTTTTTAAATAGAAATTTATTTTCTATTTGGTAACCACTTTCTTTAAAAAAGTCTGCCAACACAACTGATATTTTGGTAGACACTGGGGCGTCACCAGTTATTATAGTTCTTACAGTAACTGGTGAGATTACTGAATTGAGTCTGCACACCTGCTGTGGTCTTGTGAGTTTTCTGTTTTTTACTATGGAGAATGTACCAGGAGGTGCTGAGACATGCAAAGGTGGGCAGGAACACCCAAAGACTCCTAGTTAGAAGATGGCAGGGAGTATTCAAATATATAGTATAAGAAGTCATGAGTTAATGTAGACCATAAGGGTCCACCACTGACTAAAATATCACTTTTCTGTAGCCTTTAAGTAAATAAAATGTCAGACCCTTGACACTCAGAGTACTAAAAACCTAAAGCTGATTGCTCTGTATTAAATAACGTATCAAAATCAACAAAACCAAACTGTATTATACAATCAGCATGTACAGTGCATATCTGTAACAATATAAAAAGTAGCCCTTACAGCACCCCAAAATTCCAGGGTAATTTTAAATATATATTAGAGACCGATATCAGACAAAACGTTTTTCTTTAATGTTTTGGGTAGAGTGAGGAAGGGTTAGAACCTATTTCCCCTTACTTCCTCTCAGAATAGGAAGTTAAGAGACATCTCTACAGTGGGACATAGACTGCTACAACTCTCTTTTTCAATAAAATAATGAAGACTTCGAATGCCTAACAGGTAATTTTTTACTTTGTCTTCCTGCCTCAGTGTCAATCACTTTCCTAATTTCTTATCCTGCTATCACAAGACAGGAGGTGAAGTTAACGTAATGGAATCGTGGGCAGTAATGACAACTTGACAAAAGCATTTTCTGATCCCAAATCTTTTAAAAACAAATACAAATATACATTTTGACATGAGGGCTTTAAACTAGATGGATTGTTCACAGTACAACAGCTGACAGATCAGTCTGGAAAGAAAAGAAATTGAAAACTATAAAATTATTTTTCTGCTTAGGTAACTGTGATCAAAAAACAAACCATCAAGCACTGGTATGGTGGCTGATGGAACTTATACTTCCCTTAAGATGACACACTGAGAAATAACCATACTAAAATACAGGGGTTCAGCAAAAAATGGAGACACTACATGATTTGCAGGTGTGAAAGTGATGACGTTTCATGTTGAAAGCAGAAGTGATGTGACATTCTTTTGCTTCAGAGTCATGTTAGAGCTTACTGAGCCTAAAAGGGTGCAAATTGTTGGTACCCGCTTAGCTGGTGCCTCGGTGACTGAAGTTGGGAAATCATCGTCTGATAAGCATAAGCACAGTTGACATAGTCAACTGAGGGAAAGAGACAAAAGGACGTTGCGCAGGATTGTGACCCGGAATAAGAAAACAACTGCTGATAAAGTGATTGCAGAGCTCAGTCACAGAGGCACCAACTAAGCTAGAACCAACATTCTTCCCTCTTGGAAGCTCAGTAATCTTTGACATCACTCCGCTTTCACACCTGCAAATGCAGTGTTTCCATTTTTCTATCTAACTACTGTATATAAAAAAGTTTGTTTTATGTTAGGGTCTGGGTCGTCAGGCTCTGAGCTAGTCACTGCTACTGAGATCATTCAAAAGTTCACTGACAGCTTCATTTGACCTACAGTGGACTCCTTTAAAGCTGCATCAACTTGCTACAAGTTGCTTTTGCATTCCAAATGACTTGTATAGGGAAAAAAAAGCAATCCTGACATCCTCAACAAAAGCTAAGTGACACAGTTAATTTGTGAAAAAGCAACATCAGCAAAGAAAAAGTTAAAAAGAAGCTATATACAACAATGGAACACTTTATAAAGAGTTCCATACTACATATCTAAGAATTTTAAATACGTGGCATAGAAGTACTTCTGGAGATATTGCTATTAAAGGCTAGAATGCCACTGGCACTGACACCCGTGAAGAGCACCAGATGTCAACAATTCAAAAGATAGTTGTGTGTAACTGTGCCTATAACAAAAAAATTGCATGCCACTTCCTCTTCTTCAAGTTAAACTTTATTGTATAGGCATCAGCAGGCACACACTACCCATTCTTTCCTTTGATGTGTTTTTAAAGTGGTAGTAAACTCAATGTTTTGATTTTTACCTACGAGTAAGCTTATAATAAAGCTTACCTGTAGGTTAAATGAATATCTCCTAAATGTGCACTGTTTAGGAGATAATCCTTGGCTGGCAGTCGGTGACGTCACTGGCACATGTGCTCTGAAGGAGCGGCATACCCGTGCTATCCCTTTTGAACTCTGTGCCGTGGTAATGATGTCATCGCAGCTCAACCATTCAAGCAGCCTTGCCCACAATTCCGGAAGAAAGACCGGGTGCAGATGGAAGCCTCTCAGTGCACCACTGTAGGGCTATGTTTCAAGGCAAGTCTTTCATAATGTGCTAGTATGTGATGCATACTAGCACAATATCTCTTTACCTTGCAGGGAGAAAGTTTTTTTTTTTTTTAAGTTTCAGAGTTTACTAATGCTTTAAAGCAGAAGCTCACACCGCTAATACCATTTCAGTCCATGCCTCCCGCCACTTTAATAATAGCAGGTCACATTTCTGTTTCCTTTATTCTTTCTTTTCTGATGGCTCCACCACCTTTTTAGTCAAAGCCTGAATGACATGCCCTGTTCCCACAGGCCCCTGGGGAACCCCCATCACATATCCCAGGAGGCTGTAGAGCCCACTCACAGAATGGCAAGGCAGAGCAGCCACATTATTAGACCCGGTAGAGGCAGCTGGCTAAAGAGAACCAAAATGGCGAAGCAGGACACAAGCACACAGCTGAACAGTGGATCTCTGCAATACAGCAAAACATCCACTGGACAGGTAAGTACCTTTTTAATTTAACCCAACATAACAGCTAAGGGAGAACAGGGAGCAGAACCATAGGGAGGAGTTCTATTTTAAAGCCTCAGTAAGAAGTAAGACTCATGTGAAAGAGGAAAGCGTGGAGAGTCTCTGCTGATGCCTGTAAAATATAGTTTTAAATGCAGAAGAGGAATTGGTGTGCAGCCTTTTGTTTGCCACAGGAGAAGTAACGAAGCCCTGAGCTTTGCTTGCACTCATGGCCAAAAGTGCAGCTTGGGTCCTGCAGCAGTGATTGGAACATATAAGGAAGACTAACTGTGCCTATACATAAAAAAGTAATAAAACCTAGATTACAGTATTGAAGTCAGTTTCTCACCATTTGTTTCAGTTTCTTACCATAAAAAAAAATGTGGTTATTTAGAACTTGAGTAGAATAGTAGAAACAATAGAGGGGTACTACAATAGATAAATACCATTTATATATGTGACCATATCAAGTCCTTGTCAACTTGACTGGCAAAAAATTTTATTTGACTAATCGTGTCTAAATGTATATCTATATGGTAAATAAAAGATAGCATATGTGGGTACAGTTCTTAAACCGCACGAAAAAAGGACACTAATAATCAAATCTGGAAAATATAAAATTATATTCCTACCATTTAGTCAAAAAGGTCTATATAACAAAATCATAAACTTAGAAAAAAAGTGTATATTTGTATTTCTCTACAAAATAAATTTTAAACTCATTAAGGCTAAGTTCGCCCTTCAGTGGTTTGCAGCCCGCAATTGCTCGAGAATGGCAGCCCATTAACTTGAATGGGCTGCTATGCCTGCTTTTCACGAAGAAAAAAAAAAAAGAAAAAAAAAAAGGTGCCTACACCTTTTTCAAAACACGGCCTCAGAGAAATTGCATGGTGGTTTAGCACTGCAGGTTGAGATGCATGGAGGTGCCATTAAGAATGAATGGCAGCTTCGCGCAGCTCTAGAGAGCAATGCATTTTTGCTGTGGGTGGTTGTGGACGCAGGAACAGCTGCAATTCATGCAATCACCCGCCACAGTGTGAACCTAGGCGAACTATCAATTGGCCAATTTAGATAGGATATTCAAATGCTTTTCCATGTCTCTTATCCTTTGAAAACGAAAAAGGATTCACCAGTTTAAAGCAGAACTTCACCCAAAAGGGGAACTTCCTCTCTTCCTCCTCTGACATATTTGGCACATACATTAATTATTTTGGGAGGGGGTAGTGAGTACCTAGTTTTGTAAAGTACCCATCCATTCATACTTTCACTCAGATCGCCTAGTTCTCCTCCCCCACTTCTAGCCTGCATCCTTCTGGGACATGTCACAGGACCAAGAAGGCTGCAGTTAAATTCCCAAGGCACAGAGCAGTGCAGCTTATGGCACAAGCAGTCACAGCCTACCCACAGTTAATATGCAGGTGCCAGGGACTGAAGACCCGTGCAGAAACTGACCCGGGTGAGGACAGTGCTGGATCCTGGGACAGGTGAGTGTCTGTTTATTAGAAGTCAGAAGCTACAGCTTTTGTAGCTGAAGACTTAATTGTTGCACAAGAGACTGAAGAACCGCTTTAAGGTGAATCTGTGCTTTGCCTGTACAGGGCAAATCACACATGAACATTACAAACATTATTATTGACAAATACAGGGACACTAGCTAGAAGCCAAAGAGAAAAGGTTTGCTTGCACACATACATGTGCATATTGCCTGGGTCAATGCAGAAATGAAAGCCCTAAGATTACCATATTTTGGTTTGTAGCAGCCCATAGCAGACTGCTATGGGGCATTGAGTAGGAGGGGGATCCCATTAGGGAGGCTGTTAGGAAAATTACAATGTGAAGATTCCATGAGCTAAGGACAGGATCCTCTGCTGGTCACAGTCCCTCCCCTCCATACGGTAAGAAGCATTTCCTTAGCTGTCTTAGCAGATTAAATGTAGCTGTATCAATTTATTATATGCTATAAATGGGGTATGCAGCGCTAGAGGACAGATAATAAACACGGGACTGTTTATGATATGAAGTACCAATACAGCAGTTCATATAATAGTTCATATATTCCAGCCTGAAAAGATGGAAATGATCCAAATGATGTTCCAGATCATAAACGATGCAATACGAGAAATTAGTGAGGTTGTGCGCTTACCACAAGTACACACAATATGAGCATTGTATGTAATTAACAGCAACCGGGCATCATGGTCTGGTCAACCGTATCCTGGGCACCATCTGGCCATGTATGGACATCCGGGTCACAGGTACAACGCTATCCAGGCCCCTTCTGGCTTTCAAATCCAAAAACGCCACCTTGCATAAGCTCATTAAAAACGAGCCGGGAGGCAAGAAAGCGCTAATAGTAAAGTACGTTTATTTAAGAACATAAAACAAAGACCAAGCAGCCAGGACTCACATTGATATAATATAATAAAAATCCAGGCCCACATCAATCAGCTCCCTGATGGTCAGTGGTGCACTCAACATGCAGCGCATACAGATCAAAGTTCAATCAATAGAACCCTGGTGGTCAGTGGTATCACAAATACATAGCCATAGAGTATAGTGAGTATAAACAGAAATATACTCATCCAGGTCAGGTGAGGTAGTTCCCTGGTGGCTAGTGGATCTCTTAGTAACAAAGGCGTCAATAGGGTGGATCCCCTAACATGTTTCGAGCTAAAGCTCGTTTTCAAAGGGGTGAATCCTGCCCCTAGACGCCGATTTAAAAATGCCGCGGTCGCGCATGCGCATTACGCACCACGCGCCGCTCCGGGATACTGCGCATGCGCGAATGACGTCACACGCTAACTTGTAACGACTGCGCATGCGCGAGCGCATCATCAACATGGACACTGAGGCCCAATGTTAAAGTCTGCCCACACATAGGCAGGGTTAAGGCGGGTCTGGACGGCTGCTCTTGTACTCCATAGAAGCGGAGACCAGAGCAGCAGCTATTTATTAATGTAAACTCGATCTAAATACACTAGATCACCAGGGAAATATATCAAAGTCATCACAAAACAACATATATCAGTGGAATCAATAACATATATCAATGGAATGAATCTAAAACCATAAAATTTAAAAGGACAGCATATGTTAAATATACACATGCACACTGATGGATCATATATAATTAGAGTCCTTACACTGATCCATTAATTATTGTTCCCCAGAAATAACATGGAGAGTCTTAAATGAAACACTATAATCATAACACATTAAAATCACTTATATGTGCTATTATCAGAAATAAGTGTCACATATTCCTGACAAACGGTCAAGCGTTACTGGCAATCATGTAATATCATGTAAAGAGATTATAAATATACGGTATTATTGATATTGACATACTTATTGTTCGATATACAAAAGCTAACACTCAAAGGTGCAGAAACCGGAAATAGCACATATATTAGTGAAAAAATTAAAATTAGATTAAAACCCTAATAAAAATAGCACAGTGGACAGGATAAAAGTCTAAAGCCATAAAAAACGTTAAAACGGAAAACACTATAAACCTCCTCAAACAGAAATCAACTATTGTCAATATAACAGTTGATGTCTAGGTCTACGTTCAGGCCTCTGGGTTGAAGGGACTTGAGCTCTACAATCCACTTCGTCTCAAGACGGGACACTGCTCTCCTCTTGTGCCCCCCCCTCCAATGCTGATCTATCACATCTATAGCTGTACATTTCAGAGATGAAGGGTCTTTAGCATGACAATCTTTATAATGCTTTGATAATGAATGGTGCTCAAAGCCCTTTTTTATTTTATTGTAATGCTCCCTGAGTCGATCCCTCAGACGTCTGGTAGTTCTACCCACATACTGGAGCTTACAGGGACATTGTAAAAGATATACTGTATGTGTAGTATTGCATGTGATAGTTTGATGTATGGCATATCTTTTACCGGTAATGCTAGAACCAAACTCCTTGATTTTAGTTTTATGTACCCCATTATATCTACAGGCGATACATTTATTACACGGGAAGAACCCTTTAAGCCCGAATGGTGAGGTCATATTCCTTGGTTGGTCGACTACATTAGGGGCTACCAAAAGCCTGAGTGGAGGTGCCTTCCTGAAAGTGATCTCAGGGAATTCAGGTAGAGAATCACCCAATATAGGGTCATTCCTAAGGACAGCCCAATTCTTCTTAATGATTCTGGTGACTTCTCTAAATTGAATAGAGAAGTCCGTAACAAAGGGGCAAAATTTGTCCGGTCTTACTCTTTTCTCCATAGTGAGCAGATCCTCCCTATCCAATAAGCCAATCTCATTGGCAGTTTGATCCAAAATGTGAGAGTTGTAACCTTTCTCCACAAATCTGGCTTTGAGTAACCCTGATTGATAGTGATAATCTGGCAAGGTGGTACAATTCCTCCTTAACCTGAGGAATTGTCCCCTAGGAACATTATTCAGCCAGGTCGGATGATGACAGCTATCAGTGGGTATATACCCATTCCTGTCCGTACTTTTAAAATACGTCCTGGTCACAACCTTAGTACCACTATTAATTAAAACAAGGTCTAAAAAGTTAATTTCTTTAAGATCATATTCATATGATAACTTAATATTTAGGTCATTATAGTTCAAAGTAGTAAAAAAATTGTTTAAAGAAAGCTCATCCCCCTGCCATAAAAGAAACAGGTCATCGATGTAGCGCCGGTAAAATAAAAGGGGAGGCCAGTCACGTGAATACACTAAGTCCTCCTCCCACCTGGCCATAAACAAATTGGCCAGGCTAGGGGCAAACCTCGCCCCCATCGCTACACCCATGACCTGTAGGTAAAAAGTATGGTTAAACCAAAAGAAGTTTTTATGCATAGCAAAGTCCAGAAGTTCCAGAATGAACTCTTTTTGCCGTCTGGGAATATCAGAAACAGTGTCTAGATAGAACTGGACCGCATCCATTCCATCTCTATGCTTTATGTTACTATATAAAGCAGAAACGTCTGCAGTAACTAGATAAGTTTTCTCATTGATATTAAAATCTTTAAGATCTATTAATAATTGCTTCGTATCACGTAAGAATGCTGGTGTGGATCTAACCAAAGGTTGAAGAAACATATCAACATATTCCCCTATGCGGGAGTTCAATGACCCTATACCACTAATAATGGGTCTACCGGGGGGACAACTTGAATTTTTATGTATTTTCGGGAGGCAGTACATTACAGGAAGCCGCGGGGCTGCTGGGCATAAATATGCTTTTTCTTTTTTAGTTATTATATTATTTTCAAAACCTCGTTTAATAATAGCTTTCAATTCTTTTTTATAAGGCAACATTGGATTCTTAGGTAACACTTGATATGTGTCCCTGTCATCCAACAACAGATGTACCTGTTTCATATAGTCTGCCTTATCTAAAATGACCACGCCTCCCCCCTTATCAGCGGGTCTGACCACTAAATCCTTATTAGCCAACAGAGATTTAATGCTGTCATTAATTTTATGCTGATTCCGTAAATTCTTAACTTTAATATTATCCAAATCCTTTAAAACCATACTTTTAAAAGTATTAATATGTGATTGTGCTGGGGGATTAAACAGTGAAGCATTCCGTAAATTGGAATGTCTAACATCATCATTCCCATTACCGGAAGCGTTGTGTACAGAAGGCGTATTTAAAAAATATCTTTTAATCGATAAACGACGTGTAAATTTGTGTATGTCCACATATGTGCTAAATTTATCTAATTTTCTCTTTGGTGCAAATTTTAGACCCTTGTTCAGTAAATTCAGCTCATCATTATTAAGAGTTACTTTACTTAAGTTAAAAATGCCTTTAGCTATCACATTTTCCTCTTTTTGTGGTCTGTTGACTCTTTTCCCTCCTCGCTTTCCTCTGTACGCGTACTTCTTTTCCGCGTTGCATTTCCACCTAAAAAATGATTGGGTTGGGGGTTGCGGAGAGCAGGTCCCATATTAGCCTGGGGAGTAGGGTTTCGCATATTTTGATTCCCATTCCCATTGTGCGGTGGATTATATGGGTACTGATTACCATAGTTCCTTCCCCTGTTCGGATTCATAGGGGGCCCCCCCTGATTCCTTGGTTCAGGGGGTCTCCAGTAAGGCTGATTACTCCCCCTATTGTTGCATCTATCATAATTTGGATTATAATACCCATCCTGCGAGTCTCTCCATGAGACCCTCCGTTGTCTGGGTGGTTGTTCCCACCCTCCAGAATACGGGAATTGTTGAGTTCCTGTCCTAGGGTATTGATCCAAGGGGTGTAACCTCATATCCCTATTCCCTATTTCCTCATCATCGTAGTCATAAAGATCATTATATCTATTGTACGTCGAGACGTTATACTCGTCTCTATAAGGACCACGCTTAGCCGATTTGGGCATTGAGGAAGCGGGCCTAGAGGTATTACCAGTATTCTTATGAGGATAAGGAGGTCGTAGTCCAGATCCCCTAGGGACTTCATGGTTAGGAACAGAAGCCACGTCTTTATCAGTGCCACTGGCATCCTGCCAACCAAATACATTATTATTTTTATAATCCATTAAGTCCCTATTATACTTTTTCCTCTTTTTACTTTTCTGTTCCCTTTCGGTTTTTTCCAAAAGCTGTTTAACCCGGTCTGACTCGGTTTTATATTCCTCTTTGTTCATATGGGGTCGCAATTTCTCGCGTGTTGAATTGATTTCATTATCCAAGTGAGATAGTTTTTTCTTCTTACGGGCTACCAGAAATCCTAATAATTCTAAGCCCATTTTGTTAAAAAAATTGAACCATTCGGTTTCACAATTAATATCCCCATTTTCCGGGGGAATATCCCATCTCAGGGATCTGGGTACTAATCCCTCCTTGATATACTTCTCAAGGAGAGTAATATCCCATATGGTTCTAATCTCTGATGTAGCGAGATTAGCCAAATGGAGAAAGATACCATGTAGATCATTATCAACCGTATCCTGAGTAAAGACATCATCAGCAATCGCTGTTCTATTAGACCTCATTTCAAAGATATCCATCATATGCAGAAATATTGCTGCTCAACTTAATAACGAGGTATAAATGGCACAGATATCAAAGGTAGGTAAGTGAGCGCAAACAGATCAAATAAGCAGCTGACATACAGGGTAATCCTCAATACCTTGGAACATAAGCTATAAATGGGGTATGCAGCGCTAGAGGACAGATAATAAACACGGGACTGTTTATGATATGAAGTACCAATACAGCAGTTCATATAATAGTTCATATATTCCAGCCTGAAAAGATGGAAATGATCCAAATGATGTTCCAGATCATAAACGATGCAATACGAGAAATTAGTGAGGTTGTGCGCTTACCACAAGTACACACAATATGAGCATTGTATGTAATTAACAGCAACCGGGCATCATGGTCTGGTCAACCGTATCCTGGGCACCATCTGGCCATGTATGGACATCCGGGTCACAGGTACAACGCTATCCAGGCCCCTTCTGGCTTTCAAATCCAAAAACGCCACCTTGCATAAGCTCATTAAAAACGAGCCGGGAGGCAAGAAAGCGCTAATAGTAAAGTACGTTTATTTAAGAACATAAAACAAAGACCAAGCAGCCAGGACTCACATTGATATAATATAATAAAAATCCAGGCCCACATCAATCAGCTCCCTGATGGTCAGTGGTGCACTCAACATGCAGCGCATACAGATCAAAGTTCAATCAATAGAACCCTGGTGGTCAGTGGTATCACAAATACATAGCCATAGAGTATAGTGAGTATAAACAGAAATATACTCATCCAGGTCAGGTGAGGTAGTTCCCTGGTGGCTAGTGGATCTCTTAGTAACAAAGGCGTCAATAGGGTGGATCCCCTAACATGTTTCGAGCTAAAGCTCGTTTTCAAAGGGGTGAATCCTGCCCCTAGACGCCGATTTAAAAATGCCGCGGTCGCGCATGCGCATTACGCACCACGCGCCGCTCCGGGATACTGCGCATGCGCGAATGACGTCACACGCTAACTTGTAACGACTGCGCATGCGCGAGCGCATCATCAACATGGACACTGAGGCCCAATGTTAAAGTCTGCCCACACATAGGCAGGGTTAAGGCGGGTCTGGACGGCTGCTCTTGTACTCCATAGAAGCGGAGACCAGAGCAGCAGCTATTTATTAATGTAAACTCGATCTAAATACACTAGATCACCAGGGAAATATATCAAAGTCATCACAAAACAACATATATCAGTGGAATCAATAACATATATCAATGGAATGAATCTAAAACCATAAAATTTAAAAGGACAGCATATGTTAAATATACACATGCACACTGATGGATCATATATAATTAGAGTCCTTACACTGATCCATTAATTATTGTTCCCCAGAAATAACATGGAGAGTCTTAAATGAAACACTATAATCATAACACATTAAAATCACTTATATGTGCTATTATCAGAAATAAGTGTCACATATTCCTGACAAACGGTCAAGCGTTACTGGCAATCATGTAATATCATGTAAAGAGATTATAAATATACGGTATTATTGATATTGACATACTTATTGTTCGATATACAAAAGCTAACACTCAAAGGTGCAGAAACCGGAAATAGCACATATATTAGTGAAAAAATTAAAATTAGATTAAAACCCTAATAAAAATAGCACAGTGGACAGGATAAAAGTCTAAAGCCATAAAAAACGTTAAAACGGAAAACACTATAAACCTCCTCAAACAGAAATCAACTATTGTCAATATAACAGTTGATGTCTAGGTCTACGTTCAGGCCTCTGGGTTGAAGGGACTTGAGCTCTACAATCCACTTCGTCTCAAGACGGGACACTGCTCTCCTCTTGTGCCCCCCCCTCCAATGCTGATCTATCACATCTATAGCTGTACATTTCAGAGATGAAGGGTCTTTAGCATGACAATCTTTATAATGCTTTGATAATGAATGGTGCTCAAAGCCCTTTTTTATTTTATTGTAATGCTCCCTGAGTCGATCCCTCAGACGTCTGGTAGTTCTACCCACATACTGGAGCTTACAGGGACATTGTAAAAGATATACTGTATGTGTAGTATTGCATGTGATAGTTTGATGTATGGCATATCTTTTACCGGTAATGCTAGAACCAAACTCCTTGATTTTAGTTTTATGTACCCCATTATATCTACAGGCGATACATTTATTACACGGGAAGAACCCTTTAAGCCCGAATGGTGAGGTCATATTCCTTGGTTGGTCGACTACATTAGGGGCTACCAAAAGCCTGAGTGGAGGTGCCTTCCTGAAAGTGATCTCAGGGAATTCAGGTAGAGAATCACCCAATATAGGGTCATTCCTAAGGACAGCCCAATTCAAACTGCCAATGAGATTGGCTTATTGGATAGGGAGGATCTGCTCACTATGGAGAAAAGAGTAAGACCGGACAAATTTTGCCCCTTTGTTACGGACTTCTCTATTCAATTTAGAGAAGTCACCAGAATCATTAAGAAGAATTGGGCTGTCCTTAGGAATGACCCTATATTGGGTGATTCTCTACCTGAATTCCCTGAGATCACTTTCAGGAAGGCACCTCCACTCAGGCTTTTGGTAGCCCCTAATGTAGTCGACCAACCAAGGAATATGACCTCACCATTCGGGCTTAAAGGGTTCTTCCCGTGTAATAAATGTATCGCCTGTAGATATAATGGGGTACATAAAACTAAAATCAAGGAGTTTGGTTCTAGCATTACCGGTAAAAGATATGCCATACATCAAACTATCACATGCAATACTACACATACAGTATATCTTTTACAATGTCCCTGTAAGCTCCAGTATGTGGGTAGAACTACCAGACGTCTGAGGGATCGACTCAGGGAGCATTACAATAAAATAAAAAAGGGCTTTGAGCACCATTCATTATCAAAGCATTATAAAGATTGTCATGCTAAAGACCCTTCATCTCTGAAATGTACAGCTATAGATGTGATAGATCAGCATTGGAGGGGGGGGCACAAGAGGAGAGCAGTGTCCCGTCTTGAGACGAAGTGGATTGTAGAGCTCAAGTCCCTTCAACCCAGAGGCCTGAACGTAGACCTAGACATCAACTGTTATATTGACAATAGTTGATTTCTGTTTGAGGAGGTTTATAGTGTTTTCCGTTTTAACGTTTTTTATGGCTTTAGACTTTTATCCTGTCCACTGTGCTATTTTTATTAGGGTTTTAATCTAATTTTAATTTTTTCACTAATATATGTGCTATTTCCGGTTTCTGCACCTTTGAGTGTTAGCTTTTGTATATCGAACAATAAGTATGTCAATATCAATAATACCGTATATTTATAATCTCTTTACATGATATTACATGATTGCCAGTAACGCTTGACCGTTTGTCAGGAATATGTGACACTTATTTCTGATAATAGCACATATAAGTGATTTTAATGTGTTATGATTATAGTGTTTCATTTAAGACTCTCCATGTTATTTCTGGGGAACAATAATTAATGGATCAGTGTAAGGACTCTAATTATATATGATCCATCAGTGTGCATGTGTATATTTAACATATGCTGTCCTTTTAAATTTTATGGTTTTAGATTCATTCCATTGATATATGTTATTGATTCCACTGATATATGTTGTTTTGTGATGACTTTGATATATTTCCCTGGTGATCTAGTGTATTTAGATCGAGTTTACATTAATAAATAGCTGCTGCTCTGGTCTCCGCTTCTATGGAGTACAAGAGCAGCCGTCCAGACCCGCCTTAACCCTGCCTATGTGTGGGCAGACTTTAACATTGGGCCTCAGTGTCCATGTTGATGATGCGCTCGCGCATGCGCAGTCGTTACAAGTTAGCGTGTGACGTCATTCGCGCATGCGCAGTATCCCGGAGCGGCGCGTGGTGCGTAATGCGCATGCGCGACCGCGGCATTTTTAAATCGGCGTCTAGGGGCAGGATTCACCCCTTTGAAAACGAGCTTTAGCTCGAAACATGTTAGGGGATCCACCCTATTGACGCCTTTGTTACTAAGAGATCCACTAGCCACCAGGGAACTACCTCACCTGACCTGGATGAGTATATTTCTGTTTATACTCACTATACTCTATGGCTATGTATTTGTGATACCACTGACCACCAGGGTTCTATTGATTGAACTTTGATCTGTATGCGCTGCATGTTGAGTGCACCACTGACCATCAGGGAGCTGATTGATGTGGGCCTGGATTTTTATTATATTATATCAATGTGAGTCCTGGCTGCTTGGTCTTTGTTTTATGTTCTTAAATAAACGTACTTTACTATTAGCGCTTTCTTGCCTCCCGGCTCGTTTTTAATGAGCTTATGCAAGGTGGCGTTTTTGGATTTGAAAGCCAGAAGGGGCCTGGATAGCGTTGTACCTGTGACCCGGATGTCCATACATGGCCAGATGGTGCCCAGGATACGGTTGACCAGACCATGATGCCCGGTTGCTGTTAATTACATACAATGCTCATATTGTGTGTACTTGTGGTAAGCGCACAACCTCACTAATTTCTCGTATTGCATCGTTTATGATCTGGAACATCATTTGGATCATTTCCATCTTTTCAGGCTGGAATATATGAACTATTATATGAACTGCTGTATTGGTACTTCATATCATAAACAGTCCCGTGTTTATTATCTGTCCTCTAGCGCTGCATACCCCATTTATAGCTTATGTTCCAAGGTATTGAGGATTACCCTGTATGTCAGCTGCTTATTTGATCTGTTTGCGCTCACTTACCTACCTTTGATATCTGTGCCATTTATACCTCGTTATTAAGTTGAGCAGCAATATTTCTGCATATGATGGATATCTTTGAAATGAGGTCTAATAGAACAGCGATTGCTGATGATGTCTTTACTCAGGATACGGTTGATAATGATCTACATGGTATCTTTCTCCATTTGGCTAATCTCGCTACATCAGAGATTAGAACCATATGGGATATTACTCTCCTTGAGAAGTATATCAAGGAGGGATTAGTACCCAGATCCCTGAGATGGGATATTCCCCCGGAAAATGGGGATATTAATTGTGAAACCGAATGGTTCAATTTTTTTAACAAAATGGGCTTAGAATTATTAGGATTTCTGGTAGCCCGTAAGAAGAAAAAACTATCTCACTTGGATAATGAAATCAATTCAACACGCGAGAAATTGCGACCCCATATGAACAAAGAGGAATATAAAACCGAGTCAGACCGGGTTAAACAGCTTTTGGAAAAAACCGAAAGGGAACAGAAAAGTAAAAAGAGGAAAAAGTATAATAGGGACTTAATGGATTATAAAAATAATAATGTATTTGGTTGGCAGGATGCCAGTGGCACTGATAAAGACGTGGCTTCTGTTCCTAACCATGAAGTCCCTAGGGGATCTGGACTACGACCTCCTTATCCTCATAAGAATACTGGTAATACCTCTAGGCCCGCTTCCTCAATGCCCAAATCGGCTAAGCGTGGTCCTTATAGAGACGAGTATAACGTCTCGACGTACAATAGATATAATGATCTTTATGACTACGATGATGAGGAAATAGGGAATAGGGATATGAGGTTACACCCCTTGGATCAATACCCTAGGACAGGAACTCAACAATTCCCGTATTCTGGAGGGTGGGAACAACCACCCAGACAACGGAGGGTCTCATGGAGAGACTCGCAGGATGGGTATTATAATCCAAATTATGATAGATGCAACAATAGGGGGAGTAATCAGCCTTACTGGAGACCCCCTGAACCAAGGAATCAGGGGGGGCCCCCTATGAATCCGAACAGGGGAAGGAACTATGGTAATCAGTACCCATATAATCCACCGCACAATGGGAATGGGAATCAAAATATGCGAAACCCTACTCCCCAGGCTAATATGGGACCTGCTCTCCGCAACCCCCAACCCAATCATTTTTTAGGTGGAAATGCAACGCGGAAAAGAAGTACGCGTACAGAGGAAAGCGAGGAGGGAAAAGAGTCAACAGACCACAAAAAGAGGAAAATGTGATAGCTAAAGGCATTTTTAACTTAAGTAAAGTAACTCTTAATAATGATGAGCTGAATTTACTGAACAAGGGTCTAAAATTTGCACCAAAGAGAAAATTAGATAAATTTAGCACATATGTGGACATACACAAATTTACACGTCGTTTATCGATTAAAAGATATTTTTTAAATACGCCTTCTGTACACAACGCTTCCGGTAATGGGAATGATGATGTTAGACATTCCAATTTACGGAATGCTTCACTGTTTAATCCCCCAGCACAATCACATATTAATACTTTTAAAAGTATGGTTTTAAAGGATTTGGATAATATTAAAGTTAAGAATTTACGGAATCAGCATAAAATTAATGACAGCATTAAATCTCTGTTGGCTAATAAGGATTTAGTGGTCAGACCCGCTGATAAGGGGGGAGGCGTGGTCATTTTAGATAAGGCAGACTATATGAAACAGGTACATCTGTTGTTGGATGACAGGGACACATATCAAGTGTTACCTAAGAATCCAATGTTGCCTTATAAAAAAGAATTGAAAGCTATTATTAAACGAGGTTTTGAAAATAATATAATAACTAAAAAAGAAAAAGCATATTTATGCCCAGCAGCCCCGCGGCTTCCTGTAATGTACTGCCTCCCGAAAATACATAAAAATTCAAGTTGTCCCCCCGGTAGACCCATTATTAGTGGTATAGGGTCATTGAACTCCCGCATAGGGGAATATGTTGATATGTTTCTTCAACCTTTGGTTAGATCCACACCAGCATTCTTACGTGATACGAAGCAATTATTAATAGATCTTAAAGATTTTAATATCAATGAGAAAACTTATCTAGTTACTGCAGACGTTTCTGCTTTATATAGTAACATAAAGCATAGAGATGGAATGGATGCGGTCCAGTTCTATCTAGACACTGTTTCTGATATTCCCAGACGGCAAAAAGAGTTCATTCTGGAACTTCTGGACTTTGCTATGCATAAAAACTTCTTTTGGTTTAACCATACTTTTTACCTACAGGTCATGGGTGTAGCGATGGGGGCGAGGTTTGCCCCTAGCCTGGCCAATTTGTTTATGGCCAGGTGGGAGGAGGACTTAGTGTATTCACGTGACTGGCCTCCCCTTTTATTTTACCGGCGCTACATCGATGACCTGTTTCTTTTATGGCAGGGGGATGAGCTTTCTTTAAACAATTTTTTTACTACTTTGAACTATAATGACCTAAATATTAAGTTATCATATGAATATGATCTTAAAGAAATTAACTTTTTAGACCTTGTTTTAATTAATAGTGGTACTAAGGTTGTGACCAGGACGTATTTTAAAAGTACGGACAGGAATGGGTATATACCCACTGATAGCTGTCATCATCCGACCTGGCTGAATAATGTTCCTAGGGGACAATTCCTCAGGTTAAGGAGGAATTGTACCACCTTGCCAGATTATCACTATCAATCAGGGTTACTCAAAGCCAGATTTGTGGAGAAAGGTTACAACTCTCACATTTTGGATCAAACTGCCAATGAGATTGGCTTATTGGATAGGGAGGATCTGCTCACTATGGAGAAAAGAGTAAGACCGGACAAATTTTGCCCCTTTGTTACGGACTTCTCTATTCAATTTAGAGAAGTCACCAGAATCATTAAGAAGAATTGGGCTGTCCTTAGGAATGACCCTATATTGGGTGATTCTCTACCTGAATTCCCTGAGATCACTTTCAGGAAGGCACCTCCACTCAGGCTTTTGGTAGCCCCTAATGTAGTCGACCAACCAAGGAATATGACCTCACCATTCGGGCTTAAAGGGTTCTTCCCGTGTAATAAATGTATCGCCTGTAGATATAATGGGGTACATAAAACTAAAATCAAGGAGTTTGGTTCTAGCATTACCGGTAAAAGATATGCCATACATCAAACTATCACATGCAATACTACACATACAGTATATCTTTTACAATGTCCCTGTAAGCTCCAGTATGTGGGTAGAACTACCAGACGTCTGAGGGATCGACTCAGGGAGCATTACAATAAAATAAAAAAGGGCTTTGAGCACCATTCATTATCAAAGCATTATAAAGATTGTCATGCTAAAGACCCTTCATCTCTGAAATGTACAGCTATAGATGTGATAGATCAGCATTGGAGGGGGGGGCACAAGAGGAGAGCAGTGTCCCGTCTTGAGACGAAGTGGATTGTAGAGCTCAAGTCCCTTCAACCCAGAGGCCTGAACGTAGACCTAGACATCAACTGTTATATTGACAATAGTTGATTTCTGTTTGAGGAGGTTTATAGTGTTTTCCGTTTTAACGTTTTTTATGGCTTTAGACTTTTATCCTGTCCACTGTGCTATTTTTATTAGGGTTTTAATCTAATTTTAATTTTTTCACTAATATATGTGCTATTTCCGGTTTCTGCACCTTTGAGTGTTAGCTTTTGTATATCGAACAATAAGTATGTCAATATCAATAATACCGTATATTTATAATCTCTTTACATGATATTACATGATTGCCAGTAACGCTTGACCGTTTGTCAGGAATATGTGACACTTATTTCTGATAATAGCACATATAAGTGATTTTAATGTGTTATGATTATAGTGTTTCATTTAAGACTCTCCATGTTATTTCTGGGGAACAATAATTAATGGATCAGTGTAAGGACTCTAATTATATATGATCCATCAGTGTGCATGTGTATATTTAACATATGCTGTCCTTTTAAATTTTATGGTTTTAGATTCATTCCATTGATATATGTTATTGATTCCACTGATATATGTTGTTTTGTGATGACTTTGATATATTTCCCTGGTGATCTAGTGTATTTAGATCGAGTTTACATTAATAAATAGCTGCTGCTCTGGTCTCCGCTTCTATGGAGTACAAGAGCAGCCGTCCAGACCCGCCTTAACCCTGCCTATGTGTGGGCAGACTTTAACATTGGGCCTCAGTGTCCATGTTGATGATGCGCTCGCGCATGCGCAGTCGTTACAAGTTAGCGTGTGACGTCATTCGCGCATGCGCAGTATCCCGGAGCGGCGCGTGGTGCGTAATGCGCATGCGCGACCGCGGCATTTTTAAATCGGCGTCTAGGGGCAGGATTCACCCCTTTGAAAACGAGCTTTAGCTCGAAACATGTTAGGGGATCCACCCTATTGACGCCTTTGTTACTAAGAGATCCACTAGCCACCAGGGAACTACCTCACCTGACCTGGATGAGTATATTTCTGTTTATACTCACTATACTCTATGGCTATGTATTTGTGATACCACTGACCACCAGGGTTCTATTGATTGAACTTTGATCTGTATGCGCTGCATGTTGAGTGCACCACTGACCATCAGGGAGCTGATTGATGTGGGCCTGGATTTTTATTATATTATATCAATGTGAGTCCTGGCTGCTTGGTCTTTGTTTTATGTTCTTAAATAAACGTACTTTACTATTAGCGCTTTCTTGCCTCCCGGCTCGTTTTTAATGAGCTTATGCAAGGTGGCGTTTTTGGATTTGAAAGCCAGAAGGGGCCTGGATAGCGTTGTACCTGTGACCCGGATGTCCATACATGGCCAGATGGTGCCCAGGATACGGTTGACCAGACCATGATGCCCGGTTGCTGTTAATTACATACAATGCTCATATTGTGTGTACTTGTGGTAAGCGCACAACCTCACTAATTTCTCGTATTGCATCGTTTATGATCTGGAACATCATTTGGATCATTTCCATCTTTTCAGGCTGGAATATATGAACTATTATATGAACTGCTGTATTGGTACTTCATATCATAAACAGTCCCGTGTTTATTATCTGTCCTCTAGCGCTGCATACCCCATTTATAGCTTATGTTCCAAGGTATTGAGGATTACCCTGTATGTCAGCTGCTTATTTGATCTGTTTGCGCTCACTTACCTACCTTTGTATCAATTTATTGCCCTTTAAATTTCTGTTCCAGACCAAAATTATATGCCTAATCCAAAAATTAAAAAAAAAAACAAAAAACACAAAAACAAACTAGATTGCTAAAACCTTATAACAGACAGTTAAGAAAAAGTTTTAAAAATGTATAATAAAGTTATAGTATGTGTGAAAGTACATCAATAATTTTGTCATAATATAAAATATAATCATGTTTATTATTGTTAGTACAACTAGAACATTTATCGAAAGCACTGCTCCCCAATACTGTACTGACTATGCTAAAAGCTCTCCTGCTATGTGCTCTTGATTTAGGCATATTTTATGTTAAAATTAATGATATGCATGGTCACAGCTGACACTGCCAGCTGCTACAGAAAGAGTTTTCAGGTGGCCCCATCAACATTTAGCTATGGGATCCCATGATTTGCAGTTATGCCCCTGGTCTGTGAGAAAGCAAACAGGATGGGGGAGGTATTGTGATTTATTCATTATAAATCAAGGGTAAACAGAACCAGAATTTAATTTACTTAATGATAATCCAAGTCCATTCTTTCATCTGGAAACTAAGGTATCTTATAACACATCCAAAAAAAAATGTTATTATGTCATTTGTCCATTTTATAAAAAGTGTTTCAAAACAGTTGCATTTTTTACATATGAACAAGAAACACTTATTTATGAATAATGGCTACAACTGTAACTTTCATTCATAAATTAATAAAAAGCAGGGCTGAGTTGTCAAATTGACATCTTACGAAGACAGAACACACTAGGCTCTCCCTGTACAATCAACAGGGCTGTTCATATGAAAGCTGTCCTCTGCACTGTTCAGCAGCTTATGATAAGTACAGGGACAGGTGTAACAAAGACAGTGGACCCCCTTTGATTACACTGGGAGAGCCAATTTCTCAGTATAAACAGTCAGCAGGGCTGATCTGTATTTTGACAGATTGGTCTTGCAGAGCACAGGTGGAATCCAGAGAGCAGAGACAGGAGAGGCTCCCAACCCAGCTGGGCTCTATCCAGTGCAGGTGGGTGTCTCGGTGGCCAAGTCCTGCTGTAAACTGTAATTAAATCTTCAGGAAAAACACAAAAATGTGAATAGTTTAGATAAAAGTTTTAAATATAAGCTTACCTTTTTTTCATTTCTAGCAGTTGGTTATTTAATACTGATCTCTCCTCTTCAAGCTAAAACAAACATAAAAATCAGTAATAAATAATATATTCAATACAGAACAAGCTTCAAACAAGCTTGGGACAAACATAGATCTATGCTCAGACAAAAATGAAATATAAATAAATGAACCTAAAAACAAAAAAACAAAAAACAAAAACGGGCAGACTCAATGGACCACTCGGTCTTTTTCTGCCACCACTTTTCTATCTACCATGTTTAAAACTGTAAGGTCCAAGACCACAGTTAGAAATGTTATACGTTCAGCACCACTAAGGATTAAAACTGAACTCTGGTTGCCATCATTACATTATCTGTTGATGTGTTTAGTTTTTCTTTTCCTTTTTAAGACTTGGCATATAAAAATCTGCTTTACTTTGTCCTTTTGGTTATCTTTCACTGTACTGAATTCCAGTTTTGGTGTCAGTGGGGAGCAGAAATATAGCAAAAGGCACCCAAAAGGAAGAAATAAAAGCAGATTTTAATATGCCAATTCTTGAAAAGAATGTTTAAAAACTCAGTGAAAAATAAATGAAAAACATACATTGTGAGGATGCTGAAAATGTTCAAGTGTATCCAAGGGTACAAGCATGGAGAATAAGCTGTAGCAAAGGCTACTAAAAGTAGATTTTTTTTTAATGCCGCCTTCTATGCTAAAAGAAAACATACCACACTGCAGAAGTAAGGCCAGAAAAACACATCCACATACAGTTTATAAGTATGGTGACCAGAGTTCAAGTTTAGGCCCTCTCTAGAAATAAAATGCAGCAGCAGTGACAGGACTGCCTTACAATGCTCTGATGAATTTTATTCACCCAGTTTAAGTCCCTGCCTAGTCATTATCTGGAACAATTCCCTGATGAGAACTCTTTCTATACAAAGTAATCAAAGTCAATGTGACCACTGTCTGGTGGTGCTTTAAGGCTGATGTTCAGGTTGAAAATGTAGTAAGGAACAGCCAGGGACGGACTGACAACTCATGGGGCCCCCAGGCAATAGGGGATCATGGGGCCCCTGTGCCCTTGCCCAAACTCAAAAACGCCTATGAAAAAGGTATCAGGGGCATCTAATGGAGCCCCCTACTGACCCCGGGCCCTCGGGCAGTGCCCGGGTTTCCAAATGGTCAGTCCGCCCCTGGTAACAGCACAATTAGCTTCTGTATATCCAGCTTTTAACACCAAAACATATGTATCATTTGAGAGTCTTTCATTATGGATTAAGAAAAACTGTAAAAAAACATACCAATAAAAAAACTATATTAAGATAAATCCAGAAGAGAAATCAATCCAGTGGCTTTAATATTTTGAGCCCGACTGGGACAAACGTGCAGATCAGAAAAATCAGAGTGAAGCAAGAACTCAGTAAGGGTTCTAGAGTTGCATTCAAAAGTCGCAAAGTTGTCAGACCTCTGTATTTTCATATTTTGTATAGTGTAGTATGATAGAACTAAAAACACCTTTGTGCATTTCAAACCAGCAGGAAATATTATAGAATAAATATTTAATTATTTATGTATCTTCAGTGCTCCAGGAAAGGAGGTGGATGATTCTCTACATCAGTGCTACTAGCTGACAGTTCTAGCTGTGCAGGTAACCTTTTAACAGTAAGTGGTGCATCTGATTGAAAATGTCACAGAAAACAAAAAATTATGTACAAAAAGAAAAGTACCAGTATTAGTCTGAATGTAACAAAAATACATAAAAACCCTTTAACCACACACTTCACATGAAAGTTACATGTGCTGGATTTATAATAATGACAGTAATGGTGTGAATTAAGAATGTGGGTTGCTCCAGATTAATTGAACCTGGGATTTAAGTTACAGAGCTTTTAGGGTGCTTAATTGAAACATAGCATATGTTGCCACAGCAAAACCCAAACAAATGCAGTTAAAGTGGTTTTAATTAATATAATGCTAGAACGTGGTCGCAGTGTTATGTCAAAGTATGCTATGCACATTCTTTCTAGAGAGTCATTTGGAGGTTCCAGTGTGAGCACCCAAGAACAGCAGAATTTGTGTTTATGAGCTTATACTGAAATTGAAAGAGGTTTTATTAGTATTCCTCTTCAAAACTGCACCTTATGGTACCCACAGATATGAGATGACAAACAGCTAGTTCGGATGCTTTTGGCTAGATCCAGTGACAGTCTTGCATATGTGATTTCTCACAGACAATGCTGCCTGACAGTCCTGGAAGTAACAACTTGTTAGCTAGGAACACTTCCTCAGATCACCATATTAACTCTCTGTACATAATTTCCCCTCTCCATGTCTTGTATACAAATGGACAGTTGAGCTGGCCATTCATATTTTTGCAACAAGCTAGCCCAAAGGACGTTTAGAGATGTCGTGCCCGTATATCTGACATACTCTGGTGTCTCCAACATTAACCAGAAAGCAGCGCTCAAATCTCCTTGCTGCACTCAAAATGGAATAGTGCATTTGCGGAGGTGCCACCCTTGATAGATAGGGGAATATTGATACTAGCGGAAAAAAAACAAAACAGTGCGCACTCTCCTCGTACAGTAATGCAAAAATCATAAATTTATTAAAAAGATGCAAAAACATACTCACAAGCCATAAAGGTCATAAAAACAGAGACATGAAGTCAAAGATGCCAATCCTGGACAGCATGCATCCTCGGATAAAGTGCTAATGCGTTTCGGGAGTCGAACTCCCTTCCTCATCTATTGCTCTGAGGGAGTTTGACTCCGGAAACGTGTTAGCACTTTATCCGAGGATGCATGCTGTCCACGATTGGCATCTTTGACTTCTTGTCTGTTTTTATGACCTTTATGGCTTGTGAGTATGTTTTTTGCATCTTTTTAATAAATTTATGGTTTTTGCGTTAACGCATAAGGAGAGTGCGCCCTGTTTTGTTTTTTTCTGCTAGTATACTCTGATGTCTACAAGAAACTCTACTATACATAAAAGCACTTTTGGATGTTTGATAAAACCTAAGAACATGTAATATGGAATACACTGAATAAAACAAAAAAATATTTATTGTCCTCATAGTTAAGGACCAACACATCAGTTACAAAGAGATTGAAGTAAAAATATTAAACAAAAATGCTGCAAAAACATAGTTATTTTCTCTTTAACATGAACAGCAAAATAATTATGTACACTACAGATAATCCTTATATTTATAACAATCTACTAAAGGTGGTGTTTGGTCATTACACCAAGAGAATCAGATTAATTAGGTGGTTCAGAATAATGTACACGTTTTGTAAACCACATGAATTCCTGCAAATTGTTGTCACCTTTAAAGCTTGTCACGCTCCAAAAATAGCAATTTCACAGCGAACGTCAACACTGCAGACACCCACACGTAGGCAGACTGTTCTTTCAGAGATGAATATCGGCCTATAAAATACACACTATATTGCTATGTACAAATCCAGTACTATGGACGATTACACTAGTACCTTATTGCCTTTATTCTTCCATTTACCTTACTGGAAATAGAAGGTAGTGTCAAGCCATGTAATTTATCTGCCGCATGATACTCTATGACCATAGTTCAGTTCCCCTTTCAGAATTTGTGACAGTATATTACAAATACAAAGCAATCTGGAACTCTCACAGTTCACCAATCCCTTCATACCAAAAGGCTACTGGCAATGACATGATGTACGCGTTTAACCATGTGTTTTAAAGATAACTTATGTTGCTAGTGCTGCATTTTAAGCAATCAAGTGAGCAAAGTGGAAGGTTGCCATGGTGACAAATTGCTTAAATTCTTAATTCTGGCAGGACTAAAGCAATAAACCTTCCTGAAAGTAAAAAAATGTTCATTAAGTGAGAATCAGATCTTTAATGTGGCAGACACCTGTTTGCGACATACAGAAAAATCCTTCTACATTCTCCGACATAAATGACTGTGAATCAAAGAAAGCAAGTAGCAATTACTACCAACATGCTGGTGCTACAAGTGCGCAGACATAGTCCTAATTCAGTTCAGCTGAAGCAAACTACCTACCCTCAAACAGGATGCTATGTACCATTTGTGACCATTTGTCATTTTTACAGGTCCACTAATTATCATTTTATCCACCCTACTTATCTAAACCATTATAGGAACGGAGATAGTCAAGACAGATCTTTAACAGAAAGAAATATAAGCAAAGTAGGGATTTACTGACCTTTTGGTTAGTTGATACTTCCTCTTTGCTCCTTCCAAGCTCCTCTGCAAGTTTGAGGTTCTCCTCCTGCAGAGCTGATAACTGCTGGGACTTGTGCTCGGCTGCCTGCCTCAGCTCTTCCCTGCAAGGACAATGAGAACAGTTACTATGGAAACATGACAGGCAAGGAAACTGTGGGATAGAATCGTGTTCACCGCTTGAGAAAAATACATCCTAATCATGTGACTTCTATAATCTGGAGCACGGCACATATAAAATAAATGCATGAAATACTAGGTGCAAAGTGATTACTAAAGATCACGTCAACTCAGGTTCCACAAAAAAGACCCCAAGTTTTCCAGTCCTCTTCCTACCAGTGACACCCTATAAGATCAAGAAATTTAAAGTAAAATTAGGAGTTTTTTGGGAAAAAATTCTATGACAAACCAATCTGAGAGTGATGTATGCATATATTTTCTGGCTATGGATTGCCAGCATTTCTGAGCAGAGTTTTCAACAACTATTTAGTAACTATGAAGTTCACGCTTGATGCAAAAAAAAAAAAAAATATCTTACACGGTGAGGGGGCTCATTTTCATAGGCATTTGTATGTTGCTTGTACAGGGCTCAGTTTAGTTCATGGCCAAACTACAATGGTGTGCATTAAAAGTAAAGGTAAGCAGAATTTACTGTATTAGGCACCATTAGGGAGAGACAAGTGTGAGGGTACATTCTCAAAATGACTAAAAGGAAACACGTACTGTATTGAAAGTAAATGTATGTTTCTATTGCTGTCCTCTCCAAAAAATATTAGTTGCCCAGACCAGGTTTACCAGAACAAAAACAGCAAAAATGCTGCAGCATCAAGAAAATTAAAAAGCTAAACAATTTAAAGTTTGCAATATAAAATTTTACTGTGATTTAAACTGTTTGTATATGCCACTAGAAAGCCCACAGTGCAAATTGTCCTGTTGTGAAACATGAAAGAATTTTAAAATAAAAATTACTTACAACTCTTTCTTGAGAGCTTCTGTTTTCATACATTCCCCTTTCAGAAGACCATTTGTCTTGTTTATTTGTTCCGCAGCTGATTCTTGCTGTTTTCTAAGGCTTTCAAGCTAGGATGAATAAAATCCCCATCAATGATTCCTTCAATATTTAGGAAGAAATTACTAAAAAGTACAGGTCATCCTAACTATAAAGAAAGTGTAGGAAAATAATTTGCTGGTATATTTGTGTGCTAATCTGTAAAGCTGAAAGAAGCATTTGCTTAGTTTAATCCTTGTGTTAATGCTGAGGATTATTACGTAACTGTTAATCCTACGGCATTCTAACGGTATTACTCTTATTACTCCTAGAAACGCAATCTAGTAAATCTGTAATTATTGCTAAATAAAAATTCTATACTACTAGAATATCCCTTTTGCGTTTTTCTATAATAAAAAAAACAAAAACTTCATGACTAAAACTGCCATTATGCTCTCACGTGCATTTCATAAAAAGAGTTTTGTTTTTGCTGTAACTGTAATAAGTGCGTTATATTACTGTATTCCTGCTCAACATGTTAAAATAGCAATCACATTTTCCAGTCTAAATCCATGCATTTGCAGCACAGCTGTTCCTATCCTGCAGAGGACCATTAGGGAGATTCATCTTCTCTGTTTGTCATGTTATTACCGAAAATTAAAGTAAATCCCACATTTTGGGTTGTCACTAAAACAGTAATGGAAATCTTCCAATTGGAACATTAGATTTGGTGACAACTAGGGATTCCTCTCATTCAGGTTTTAGCTATAGGACATGAAGTGAAAGAAAATCTCCCCAATGGGACACAACTGGCAAAAAAACCTGAAGGGGGTTATAACCCTCCCTTGCTTTATTCAAAAGTGGGAAAACATTTTTTCCTTTATTTTTACTTAACCACTTATATAAACGGCCGGACGGGAGCAGTGCAGGAGCGGGTTGCCATTCATAAACGGCATCCGCATTTTCAGCATGTGCGCGCTCTCTGGGAGCGCGCGGCACCGCGATCCGGTGCCCACTGTGTCCTGAGGACACAGTGGAACACAGATCGCTGTATTGGACCTCTGCGTGAGGTCCCGATCATGTGATCACTGATTGGCCAATCAGTGATCATATGAATAGTAGTAAACAAGATGTCACTTCCTGACATCATTGCTGACTACATGTGAAATCTGTGAATGATCACAGAGATCATGCGGTACAAGGCTATTCACAACAGCCTTGTACCATGTGACAAGCTGTGACCAATCACAGCTCTCACAGTATTTCTCAATGGCTGCTTTTACAGCCTTTATGGGTGTAAAAGCAATCAGTGTAAACAAAAAAAAAAAATCTTCATTACCCCCCACAAGTAGTACAGTGTCACTATGGTGACACTGTACTGCTAGGGTGACAGTATGCTAAAAAAAATATATATATAATAAAAGTGTAAACGTTTTTTAAAAAAAATAAATAATTTTTGGTTATAAACTAATTTGGGTTATTTTTTTTTACTAAAAACATAGCTGAATACATTTTGGCCAAGATTTATGAAAAAAGATTATTTATTTGCAAAATGTTATAAGAAAACCTTTTTTTTCAAAATTTGTGGACTTTTTCATTTATATAGCAAAAAAATAAAAATCCCAGTGGTGAATAAATATCGCCAAAATAAAGTTTTATCGGTCTCAAAAAAAATGCTAAAAAATTCATATGGGTACAGTGTTGCATGACCACGCAACTGTCATTCAAAGTGTGATAGTGCTGAAAGCTGAAAACTGGCCTGGACAGGAAGGGGTAAAAGTGTCCGGACTTGAAGAGGTTAAACAATATTTTTAGCCAAACGTTCACAAATACAGCACATAAAAATAAGCAATAATTCTCATATTTGTATAAATCAAGTTCAATAAACTTAATTAAGCAATTATTTGGCAATAGATATTTAAGCTGCATTAGACTGGAATGTTTAGAAAATGTATCAGTGACCTAGCCCACCTTGCATTAGGTACCATAATCAACTTTTACCATGGTAAACATTATACATTTTGTAACAAACTCTCTTTTCTACATACAAATATGCAAATCTCTAAGTCCTTAATGAAAAAAATATTTTGCATTGACTTGAATTCTTTTATTTTTTTTTGCCCATGATGTTATAGATATTCTTTAAGACTGATAAAAGTTACTCACTTCTTTTTGCAGATCACTGTGCAATTTCCTTAGCTCTTCCATAGCAGTAACTGTCTCGACCCTCTCTTTGAGCATTGCATTTTTCTCTGCAGTCACCTGTTCAATTTTCTGGCAAGCTTCTTCTGCAATTTGTGAAACCTACATTTAACAGTAGGGACTGCAGGTCAGAAGGGAACAGTGGCACAGAAGAATAAAACACTACTAATGGTATGGGGACTTTTGTCAATAACAAAAAAAACACAAAACCAAAAAAAAAAAAAAACAGTTAGATTAAGGAAAACACCATAACCAGAGCATTTCCATATCCACGTTGAATATACACTAACTAAATAATTAAGGTTCCGATGTGACGTGGATATATAAAGAATTCTGGTTGCAGCATTAGCAAAAAAATAAAAATAAAATACTTGCTTTAGGGATGCCCCTTTTGCAATGCCATCAGCATGTTTTGACCACTACAAAGATAATCATCAATACTGATATAATCACTAATAGGGTATAGGGGTGCACTTAACATATCATAGGAAAGTGCATCATTTTCACTTCTATATACAGTGTTCAGCATAAATGAGTGCACCCCTTTTGAAAAGTAAGATTTTAATCACTATCTCAATGAACACAAGAACAATTTCCAAAATCTTTACAAAACTGAGTTTTATAGAACATTTGTTTAGCTCTTTACACGAAAGTAATGTTAAAGTGGTTGTAAATGCTGAAGGTTTTTTTCCCTTCATTCATTCTATGCATGAAGGTAAAAAAACCTTCTGTGTGCAGCAGTCCCCCCAGCCCCCTCAATACTTACCTGAGCCTCATCGCAATCCAGTGATGTGAATGACAGCCTTGGCTGTATCGGGTCTCTGCCTCCTCATTGGCTGAGACAGCAAGTGGGAGCCATTGGCTCCCGCTGTTGTTAATCAGAGGCAGTGACCCAATAAGGAAAGAGAAGGGGTGGGGTCAAGCCATGGCTGTGTGTGTGTCAATGAACACATGGAGCAGCGGGTGCCCCCATAGCAAACTGCTTCCGTGGGGGCACCTGATAGACAGGAGGAGCCAGGAAAGCCTGCTGGGGACCTGAGAAGAGGAGGATTCAGGCTGCTCTGTGGAGAACCACTGCACATAGCAGGTAAGTATAGACATGTTTGTTATTTAAAAAAAAAAAAAAAAAAAAAAACCTTTAGAATCGCTTTAATAATATAACTTAGATTACAAAATCTTCAGTTTTACTCAAATTAGTTGACGCAAAAATGAATACACCCCACAACAAAAACTACATCTGGTATTTTGTATGACCTCCATGATATAGAGCAGTGCAATTGTGAATTCATGATACCATCAATGAAATGCAGCTCCCCGACACAAGCAGCACTCATGCAGCCCCACAGAAGGACACTGCCACCTCCATGTTTCACTGTAGGCGCCATGCATTTTTCTTTGTACTCCTCACCTTTCCAACGCGATACAGTTTTGAAGCCATCAGTTCCAAAAACATTAATCTTGGTCTTATCACTTCACAGTAGAGTCCCAGTAGTCTTCTTCCTTTTCAGCATGGGCCCTGGAAAATTCTAGGTGGGCTTTTTTTGTGCATGGGCTTTAGGAGAGGCTCCCTTCGTGTATGATGCCGATGCATGCCATTCCTCTGCAGTGTGTGTCGCATTGTGTCACAGGAAACAATCACCCCAGTGTGGCTTTCTACTTTAGCTAACTGCAATGAACTTGCATGACGATTTTCCTCATCAGAAGACGCTCCTGTCGAGGTGTAAACTTACGTGGATGGCCTGGATGGCCCTGTGAGATGGTTGCAGTGCCATCTTTGTTAAATTTTTGTATCACTTTTGCTACAGTATTCTGACAGATAAGTAAAGCTTTGCTGATCTTCTTGTAGCCTTCACCTTTCTTTTGTGAATGAAATGGGAAGGGGTTTTTTTGTTAAGTAACGCCCTTTTATAATCAACTATCTGCTGGACACCTGTTTGATGAATAATTAGACTCACCTGTAGTTGAATTCTTGTTAATTAAGATTTTGTTGTCTAAAATTTAGCTTTGCTCGTTAGACTTTCATTGGAGTGTATTCATTTTTGCAACATGGTCTTGAATTAATTTGTTAGGAAAAATACTTTTTTGTGTGTGCAAATGAAAAAATCTTGTTTGCAATCAATGGCCTGCATTTATGGGAGTATTTTGTAGTATAGTGACCCATAGAAAATGTTGATTCTGAAAGTAAAGTAAAGGTTTTCTGAAAAATCTGTTGAAGTGTACTCATTTATGCTGAGCACTGTATATCTTGCCCATAAACTCCTCTGTTCAAGTGAACGGCCCAGTGTAAAAATGATGAATAGAACAACCTATATTTAAATCAACCAGTGTCACACTCCCACCATTTTTTTTGTAAGTGTAGCCGCCATGATATAAATATTTAAGCTACATCTGAAAATGTTAGCTGCCTACCTAGCATAATCATATTTTGACTTTAACACCTTTCTGAATCAATGACCCATAACTCAAAGAGAAGGAATTTCAACAATTTTCTGACACCTACAGTTGTGCTCAAAAGTCTGCATACCCTGGCAGAAATTTTGGCACTGATATTGAAAATATGACTGATAATGCCAAAAAACCTGTCTTTTATTTAAGGATAGTGATCATATGAAGCCATGTTTTATCACAAAGCTGTTTAGCTCCTTTTCTAAATCGTAATAACAAAAATCACCAAAATGACCCAAAAGTTTACATACCCTGGAATGTTTGGCATTGGTACAGACACACAAGGTGACACACACACACACTAAAATGGCGTTTAAAAGGTTAATTTCCCACATCTGTGCCTCTTTAAATTGCAATTAATGTGAGTGTATAAATGGTCAGTGAGTTTGCTAGCTCTCACATGGATGCACTAAGCAGGCTAGATACTGAGCCATGGAGAGCAGAAAAGAACTGTCAAAAGATCTGTGCAACAAGGTAATGGGACTTTATAAAGATGGAAAAGAATATTAAAAAGAAAAAAAAAAAAAAAGATATCCAAAGCCTTGATATGCCAGTCAGTACTGTTCATTCACTTATTAAGAAGTGGAAAATTCGAGGATCTCTTGATACCAAATCAAGGTCAGGTAGATCAAGAAAAATTGCAGCCACAACTGCCAGAATTTTTCGGGATACAATGGAAAACCACAGGTAACCTCAGGAGAAATACAGGCTGCTCTGGAAAAAGACAGTGTGGTTGTTTCAAGGAGCACAATATATCAATACTTGAACAAAAATGAGCTGCATGGTCGAGTTGCCAGAAAGAAGCCTTTACTGTGCCAATGTCACAAAAAGACAGTTAACAATATGCCCGAAAACACATTGACATGCCTCACAGCTTCCGGCACAATGTAATCTAGAATGACAAGACCAAAATAGAGCTTTATGGTCACAACCATAAGTGCTATGTTTGGAGACGGGTCAACAAAACCTATAGCAACTAGAATACCTTCCCCACTGTGAAGCATGGTCATGGCTCACTGGTGTTTTGGTGGTATGCGACCTCTAAAGGCATGGCGAATCTTGTGAAAATTGATAAGATGAATGCAGTATTTTATCAGAAAATAATGGTCGACAATTTGCATTCTTCTGCACGAAAGCTGTGAATGGGATGCTGTTGAACTTTCCAGCACAACAATGACTCTAAGCACAAGGCCAAACTGACCATTCAGTGATTACAGCAGAAAAAGGTGAACGTTCTGGAGTGGCCATCACAGTTTCCTGACCTTAATATAATTGAGCCACACTGGGGAGATCTCAAACATGCGGTTCATGCAAGTCAACCGAAGACTTTGCATGACCTGGAGGCATTATGTCAAGACAAATGGGCAGCTACAGCTCTGGCCAAAAGTTTTGAGACTGACACAAATATTAATTTTCACAAAGTCTGTTTCTTCAGTGTTTTTAGACCTTTTTGTCAGATGTTACTATGGTAAACTGAAGTATACTTACAAGAATTTCATCAGTGTCATAGGCTTTTATTGACAATTACATTAAGTTTATGCAAAGAGTCAAAATTTGCAGCGTTGCCCCTTCTTTTTCAAGACCTCTGCAATTCGTCCTGGCATGCTGAAAATCAATGACTCGGCCACATCCTGACTGATGGCAGCCCATTCTTGCATAACTAATGCTTGCAGTTTGTCAGAATTTGTGGGGTTTTTTTTGTTCACCCGCCTCAATGGGATTAAGGTCTGGGGAATTTCCTGGCTATGGACCCAAAATTTAGATGTTTTGTTCCCCAAGCCAGTTAGACATCAATTTAGTCTTATGGCAAGCCGCTCCATCATGCTGGAAAAGGCATTGTTCGTCACCAATCTTTTCTTGGATGGTTGAGAGAAGTTGCTCTTGGAGGATGTTTGTACCATTCTTTATTCATGGCTGTGTTCTTAGGCAAAATTGTAAGTGAACCTACTCCCTTGGCTGAGGGTTGCTTCTCCGTACATTCCATACAGGCAAGCAGATATACCGACTGATCTGCAGGAGACCTGCATAACACCTGTGATCTGCTGATCACTGGTGCAATGCTTTACAGGCTCCTGCAACAAAAAATAATAAATGCACATTTTTTTACTTACAAAGAAAATGTGTATTTATTATTTTTGGTCAAAAGGTTAAACTTATCTTTTAAAGATTCAGCTGCCACAAATAATATAGCTGCTGATTTTTGACAAACATACACTTACCAGTCCAGGGATCCCACACACTCTTCTCATCCGGCCAAGTTCTTCGATGGTCTTTGGGTTCCCAGCTCTGCCATCTTTGATGTTAAAAAAAAAAAAAAAAACGCCTCCCCACTGCACAAGAATTTCTGCACTTTCTCAATAGCCCCATAGTCTCCTGGGACCTGTGAAGTGTTCTCGGAGGTTGTAGGCAGGGAGGGAGCGAGAAGTACCACTCTGCTCGTTTAGGTGAGCAGAGCAAAAGTGGGAGCGCATACCTATCAAAAATAGGTACCTGCTCCTAGAAAAAAAAATAAAAACTCCCAAAAGTATTGGGGGGGGGGGGGCAACAGATAGCATCCAATACTAATAGCAGTCTAGCTGTCACACTTTTCACAGCCAGTCTAGGTTAAGAATGTGCCATTCAGTAGTCTTCATGTTTGAGGAGGGTGATGCCAGAAAGGGGAGTATATTGCCAAAGTACATCACCAGCGCAAAAGAAGAATCTCCTTGTTGGTATTACACATGGAGAAATTCTTATTTAGAATACACTAATACCATATGCACTAGGTCAGTGCTATACAACTGTCAATCTAAGGGTAGTAGTTATCCCCAGAGGTTGCAAATTTGCTCCTGCAGCTGGCAGAGGCCAAGAGCCAATGACTACAATAAAAAACTGACACTATATCTTTGGAGGGTTGCAAAGAGAAGAAGCATTATTTCGGATTGTCTCACCCATTACTCCATCACCTATTAACGCTGTATCCAACAGGAAGAGTCAAAAATACAGCAGAAGATGTGGATATGTACACATTTGTATGTGTGTTACAAGTGGGTGTAACTGGAGAGATACAAAGCCATAGTGACTGAACCATGATACTGTATGGGGTGACAGATTATAAATAAGCACACATACAATGGCCACAGTGCATATAGGCATACTTAAATTTGGCAGAGAGCATATTGGCTCACTCACAATGGGCACAGTGCATATAAGCAAACTTACGATGGGCAAAGTGCATATGGGCTCACTTACAATGGGCACAGTACATATAAGCACACTTACAAGGGGTAGCACTTGCTGCTGAAAGTAACAACTGTGTGTAGGTATAGTGACATCAGGATACAATATTATTGAGCAGAACATTTTACTAATGCATGAAAGGTGGTAAAGTATGAATAGCCATAATAAAAATTATGGTTGGACTGTATGCATTCACATGGTGTTTGGCCTTTCATCACAAATGGAAAATCATATGGATGACTGCTGGAACTGCAAATTATATATTTAAATATATGGAAACTTGTAATATCCAGCTTAAGTTCTCCTAAAGCAAGCATTGCTTTATATCAACTAAGAATGCCCACTGACTGATCAGGATTACCAATGGTGTGAAGAGCCAAAAAAACCCAACAAAAAACAATTTAACAACTAGACAACGAAACTGTAAAGACTGAAAAAAAGTCTAATTTTGATCTCTAAGACCAAATTTCATGCTGTAGATCATTTAATACATGCTTTGGATTAAAAAATATTTGTCAATGATAAGTAACAGAAACTGTGAATAAAATCTACAAAAATTAATCAACATTATTGTTTACACTTTATTTATGTGTTTATGTGTTGTTCCACTGAAAACCAGAAAACATTTGCCAGTGATTTTATTCACAGTTTGATTTTATAAAAATTATTTATCAATTAAAAGAAAAATTACCCATTCCTCTAATAACCTGTCACCGTGAAGTAGTAAAGTGAAAAGCATGCAAGTGCAGGTGAGCATTCAGTTGACCCTAAAATTAGTGCTCAGTGTTAGTAATTTTAGTTCACTTCTAAAGTATACCTCATTAATTTTTTCTTCTTGGCTCTTCTTCTCAACCTGAAGCTCATCAAACTTCAACATCAGCTCCTCTTTTGCATCCAGTATAGTCTGGTATTGAACCTTCAGCTGCTCAGCCAGACCTGACACTTCCAAGTTGTCTCTGGTTAATGCAACCACTTGTTCAGACAGACTGTCACACTTCTTCAGGGCAGTTTCCTTTTCTTGCAAAATAGCTGAATATGTGCTTTCTAGGTTTTCATGTGTGAATACCAAACAAGACCTCTCTTGACGCAGCTTTTCTAACTCCTTTTCTGAAACTTCATGCTGACCGCGAAGGTCTTCCAACTGCTTGTAAACACCATTATACAAATCTTGTAACTCTGCCTTTGACTTGTTTAGAGAAGCAACATTCTGGTCAAGCTCTTCCAAGTTGGAGGAAAGTCTGATGCTCTTGAGTTCTAAGCTCTCCCTTTCCTGGGTAAGAGAGTGGAGAAGATTCTCTACGTTCTCTTTCTGCTCCAAAAGCTTGTCATACTTACACTGAAGCTCTTTACTTTGAAATACCATCTGATCTTTTTCTTCCTCCATGTTGTCCAAACCTTGTTGAAGCTTCGTACATTTTAGTTCCAGACATTCTTTTTCATTTTTAAAAGCATCTCTCTCTTCAATTAACCTCTGCTCAAAATGTGTAATATGTGTATTAAGTTCATTGCATTTTTCCAGTAAGTTCTCGCTCTCTTTTGTCAAAAATTCCTTGTCATGAGAACATTTATTATAATCCTCACGCAAAGACTGTAGTTCTGCTAAATTATGATTAAACTCTATTTTGAGAGAAGCTGTGTCATTCATTGTTTGTTCAAGTTCGAATGTAAGGCTGTCATTAGTTTTAGTCAATTCTTCAGCGCGTTTCTTTGCTCCCATGACATCCCCATTTAGTGAGTCAATCTTTGCTAACAGATTGCCTTTCTCTTGTAATAACATAAGGTTTGCAGACTCAGAACACTCCAACTTGGCTTTTATGCTGGATAATTCATCAACAATCGATTCCTCTTTGGATTGGAGCTCTGTGTTTATTGCCTTAAAGGCAGCATTCTCTGCAGACACAGATTGAAGTTTTTTTTCTAAGTCTGACATCTGTAGCATCATCATCTCCTTTGCACTTTTTACATTATTAAAGTCACCTGTCAGTTTGTCCTGTGCAAGCTGAGCCTCTTCTGTGCACCTCTGACATTTAGCCTCAAGCTCCTCATTTTTCCTTAACAGATCCCCTATTTCTGTAGTCAACTTCCTCTCAGAAGAAAGCAACATCTCCTTTTCTTGTAGGAGGTTAACACGCTCAGAGTCTGATATACTACTATTGGTCTTAATTTCTTCAAGCAAGTTTGTAAGACTTTCCTTGGAGACCAGAAGTTCTTCATTTTCTTTCTGTGCCCTTTCAAGTTCTTTTCTAACTGCTCTTACTTCAGCTGTTAATTCATTACAATTATCAACAATATTATCCTTTTCTTGGAGCAAATCTGTAATACTCACGTTTAAGTCATTTTGCTTCAACAAGAGTTCTTCCATTTCAGTAGTTAGATCTTTGGTTCTAATCAGTAACTCATCACGCTCTACAAGTAAAGCAGAAAGTTTGTTTTCAAGCCCTAATTTTTCAGCTAGAATATTCTCCTTTTCTGCTGTAAGGGTATGTACTTCACTGGTATATTCTGCTTGCTTCCTATCCATGTCTTCTTTAAAAGATACAAGCTTCTGACTAAGGTCTTCCTTTTCCATAATAGCTGAATTCTTTTCATCGATGATGTTCTTTTGATATACCACCATCTTCTGCTTTTCTTCTTCAAACACAGCACAAGTTTTAAGCAATTCATCCTTTTTAGTCAACAATTCTAGGTTTTCTTGGTTTGCTTTATCTAGCTGTGATTTAACCTCATTCATTTCATGTTCCATACAACTATGTAGAGATGCTAGATTTTCTTTTTCTTTAAGAACATGTTCTATATCTGTATTTAGATTATTTTGGTTTATTAAAAGATTTTCTCTTTCAGACTGGACATCTGCAATGGTTTTGACCAGTTCCATATTTTTATCAATTAAAACAGAATTCCTGCTGTTCAATTCCATATATTTATCCAATGACAATTTTTTTTCTGTTTCAAGTTCATTTATTTGTTTTTCCAGAGATTTCTGCTTATTCACAAATTCTTCTTTTGTGTTTTTGAGCATTTCAATAATTTCATCCTTTTCCCTGGCAAGAACTATTTTTTCTTCATTGAGCTTGACCTGGTTTTCCTGCATTTGCTGATATTTGTTTTGCAGTTCTACATAATCTGAAAACAGCGCATCCTTGCTTTTCTGAAGTTCTGACATACTGGCATCCATTTCAGTAACTGAAGACCTTAGGCTTTCAGAATCCATGCTAAATTTAAGAAGCTCTTGTTTAGCACTGTCTAAATCAGCTATTAGTTTTTCTTTGTCACGTGCTAATGTTTGAGAGGTGTTACTTAAATCACTATATCTTCTTTCAAGTTCCTGCTTCTCATTTGTAATGCCATCTTTCACTGTTTTAAGTTCTTCATTGAGTAACAGTAGCCGGTTTTCCTCTTGTTGGAGTCCATAAATAGAAGACTCAAACTCCAAAATCTTTGGCAGTAGAGAATCTTTCTCCAGCTTAAAAGCATTTGCCTCCTGGGCAAGTATGTCTTTATCCTCTCTCAAAACCCTCATCTCTTCTGTTATAAGTTCAACCTCTTTCCTTTTGGAGTCTAAAATACAGGTTAAAGACTGAAGGGATAAAGTTGGGAAGAAGGAAAAAAAAAATGAAAATCAAGCACTAATGGAGACATGGAGTAAGCGGAGACTTAGCAACTCTATGTATTAACTGACACACTTCAAATACTGAATAGATAAACACTCTGAAATCAGAATCCTAAATAAAAAGTCATTGTAAATGGTTTGATTTTGGATACTGGAGGAGGAAGATTTTATGTATATGGGTGTTTTTCACTGTGCAATACCATGTTCCATTTAATGGTCTTCAGTGAGCACAGGACTAAGCTGGTATAAAAAGGCTTTCACTGTACCCTGTACGTTGCATGACAAAAGTATATATGGGAGTTTTAGGACAGCATTGGGTACAAAGCCCATTTAAAAGCGTTCCAAGTCACCTGATATTTTCTTCTGGACCTCTCCACCATAACAATTCCACTGTAAACATTAAAGCTAAAGCTTCTGTCTGACCCCATTGGGGAGACATTTACTTTCCCTGTGATGCCCATACTAGAAATAGGGGTACAGGACAGTACTTAAAGCAATAAAAACCTTGCTCAGTTTTAACCTTTACTCAGTCCACTAAAGAGGTTCTTTTTGTTTTTGTCTCTGTCCAGGTTGGAGAAATTTAATTACAGGAGGTGATGAGTAACCTCTCCATAGGCTGCAATAAAAACCTGACAGAGGGACACTGGTGGTCTGAAACCCTGTCCTGCTGTATCCATAAAGAAATTTAGGATTGCTCAGTTTAGCTTTGAATCTACAGCAATGCCCTAAAAATTAAACATCAGTTTTGGGTGCAATCATCATTTAAATGCAATTTGTATTTTAAAAAGCACTTCTGCCAATTTGTCCAAATGGAAAAGTAGCTTTAGACATCACTGGAAACTATGAGTGAATCATACATCAAACACAGCCACACAAACAACAAACAGTATAAAACTGATTTTGTCAACCACAATGGGGACAAGGTTTTAACAACAGATGAGTTTGGATAAAAATTTCTTAAAACCCACTAACAGATTCATCCTAAACAGATGCACTATTCCAGAATAAAGAACTTATATCAAATATTCAAAAGAAGCTCTGAGACCATGCTAAGGAACTGCACATACTGCATCTCTGGTAAGGAAACATCTGACCCACTCCAGTTTTGGTCCATGCACCCACCACAGCCGTTCCAAGATTAAGTACTCCCTAGAATGATTCTCAATGCAAAATATTTACATACCCAACAAAAGATCATTATGTCTCTTATACAAAATCTGAAAGAGGCACAAGAGTTTTCATCTGTGTAACAGGAGCGAAGGCCACAGCAGTTATAGAGCATATTCTACGAGGATTCATTGGGTCCACCCTTTTATTTTGCTACCTAAGGAGTCTTAACTGGTCACAACAGATAGGAGTTATCTGTGTGTGGGATATCATTCTGCTATAAGGATTGAGTCAGACGTACTTTGCCTTTTCATTGTGCTGAAGGCATGTGAGGGCTTAAATGACTATATGTTTGCTTACTTTATTCAAATCCTTGTATAAAAAAAAATAAAAATTGCAACAAATGCCTGCAGTTTCACTTTTTCATTTTGTATTGGATAAAAAGGGGAGGGTTCTGTCAGGTTTTCAGTGCTGTCTCCGCCTCCATTTAAGCGATTTCCTATCATGGCAACAAAAAAAATGTAAAGGGAGAGCTGAACAGGCAGAAAGCAACCTGAAAAAGGTATTAAACCTTCATACTACTTTTTTTTTGCTGTGGACTGTAACCCTCATTAGATAATAAAAATTAACTCTCTTTCTTAATATTAAAAAAGTATTTTTTAAAAAGTTCTACGTGAACCTGGTTTACTTATTTTATAGACTTTTGAAATACAGAAAGGACAGATGCTCTTTGATCATCCTCTAGTCCAGGGGGTCTCCAAACTTTCTAAACAAAGGGCCAGTTTACTGTCCTTCAGACAGGGCCGGATTGTGGCCATTGGGAGCAGAAAAGGTTCCGATGTCAGTGGGGAAAAGCAATACCCCATCTTTGGTGTCAGTGGGGGGAATTGTGCCCCATCAGTGGGGTCATTGGGCCCCATTGTTGGTATCATTGGAAGCAATTTTGCTGAATCATTGGTGTCAGGGGAGGAATTGTGCCCCATCATTGGTTTCAATGGAAGGAATTGTGCCCCATCAGTGGGGTCAGTGGGCCCCATTGTTGTGTCATTGGGAGGAATTGTGCCCGATCATTGGTGTCAGTGGTGGGAATTATGCCCTATTGTTGGCATCAGTGAACGAAATAGAGCCCAAAGGGCCAGATAAAAGAAGAGGGCAACATCTGGCCCTTGGGCCGCAGTTTGGAGACCACTGCTCTAGTCCGTGCCTCTATGAGAACAGAGAAAATACAGAACACCTGTCAGCTCATCTGAAGCTCTACTGTCGATAACCAGCTCAGTTTTGTGCTACTGAAGGATAAAGGCATTGGCTTTGGATGCATGAATAGTTACATAAAAAATCGAGAAGAAGGGGATTCACAATTTGCATTTGGAATTACATTGTAATAAATAACATGAAACCAGCACTGTACATGGATACAATTAAAGTGGACTTAAACCCAAAATTAAAAAATTAATATGCTGTATTTGGCTTTTTCCCTCTATTTTCACCCGGTGATTTTGCCTCCTCTAGAGGAATGAGCACCAACGTTGTCAGTCTGGAGGGAGGGGAGTGTTCTATGTACCCGCAGATTTAAATACACCAACAAATTGAAGTTGAACTCCAGCTAACATTTTATAAGCAGTTACATCAACTGTTTTTTTTTTTTTCCTTTTGGCATAAAGGCTTTACATAAAAGCTGATTATTGCAAGCACCCCTGTCAGTTGTAAATGGTTTGGCTTATCCTTCTAACTTGATAAATTTTCAGGACAGCCTGCTCTTTTAAAAAAAAAACAGACATACTGGCTAGATCACCAGGTAAAAATAGAAGAAAGAAAGCCTAAAAAAGAAAACGAATGCAGTCATCACATCTAAGAACTGGAAAGCAACAATATAATAAATATCTGCTTTTGGGTTTAATACCTCTTTAACTAGATAACATGTCAAATTCTTAGGCAACATATTGTAGTTGTGTGTCAGTTAATAACATGTAGTATTATGCAGCAATGCAAAAATAAAACAGTTTAACTAAAGCACCCCACAGGAGAAAAATAGGAACACAAAATACCAAAAATTTACTTAATGTTATGGAAATGAGTGGAAAAAAAATGTTAGCATTGCTTTAATAAAAGCCATAAAATTTGCAGTGATCATGCTGCTAGAGGTGGTAAACTCTTCTAGGAAAGTTTTCATAAAGCTCTTTCACCAGGTTTTAACTAAATGTAGGTTACCAATGGATGTGTTTGATCAGCTGCCCTGGAGGGAAGGAGAGACATCAGGGATATAACAGACCCCTGATGACGCCATAAAGAGTACCTGTCACTGCCCAAAGATATAACAAGGGCGGCTTGTTCAACCCTTGTGATAGCAATAAAGTTAAATGAAAAAAGTGTAAAAAGAAATTAAAGTACCCCCCTCCATGCTCACACACAAATGCACATGTAGGTCCAGCACGCATAGGTGTACGGTGATTGTACCACACATGTGAGGTATAGCTAGGAATGTCAGAGCGAGAGCAAGAACTCTAGCACCATAGCTCACGTTTCACTCTAAACTGATAACCTGTAATGGCTTTTAAAGTATTGCCTATGGACACTTTTAGGTACTGCAGTTTCACAGGTGTGCACAATTTTAAATATTGACATGTTTGGTATTCATTTACACCATATTTTTCTTTTACCAAATATATGGGTATTATATTTTGTTTGTGTGCACTAAAATAAATTTACGTATTTCTTCCTGAAATTTGAGTTAGATAAACTGCTGCGCAAATAATGTGTGACATAAAAAAATAATTGCAACAGCTACCATTTTATTCTCCAGGGCCTCTGGTTTCAGAAAATATAAAATATGTGGGAGTTCTAAGTAATTTTCTACCAAAAAAATGCACATTTTAACATGTATGTGAAAATTTTTTAAAAGTAGTCAACATAGTTAAATGTCTCCTAGCAGGTTTCCTAACTAGGTTTTGTACTGAAATTACATTAGTAAACATCCCTCCCTTGAGAGCCAACAGCTAATGCTTTCAGCAGCTTGTGGGTCTCAATCTCAGCTGACATTGATCACTTCATTCCCCAAACACAATAGGGAACAAGAGTGGTTACTGATCATAAGATTGCTACGTTAGCTATGTTTGCATGCAGATACTACACATCCTATATAGTTTTCTTTTTTTGTTAGGAATCCTAGTTTTTCTTTTCTAGGGTGTTAATAAAATATTTTGTTTATAAAACATTTTTGTCCTTTTTTGTGACAAAAGAGCAGGGCTTGTATTTAAAAACTTATTTCCTTAAAAAAAAAATAAAAATAAAATATATATATATATATATATATATAAAAATAAAACGTAGGTATGCTTAGGCTGCTAATTTGGCTGCTAATTTGGCCTGATCATCTAGGTATCTATGACCTTGGGTCACGAAAGGTTTAAAACTGCAATTAATCTAAACTGCCCACCAAACTGAAGCATTTATGACTATGGCTGCGGATTCATTGCTCTAGGATATACAACTGAGGAGTCACATATAAAATGAACTTGATTTGGCATAGATGGGTGCAAAATTTGAGAAGCAAGATTGAATGCAAATCTATAGACTCCTATTCACAGACGTTCAGAAAACTTGACCTGCATACACTATTGAGAATTTCAGGGGTCCTGGGACCACAGTTAGGATTCCTGCATAAAACTGGGAAAAAGGGAAAGTGGGGTACAGATCGAAACAGTTAATATTGTCTACCCTTTTCTACTGCTGTCAGCAGCTTTTATACAATACCTTACCTATGTATTATATAATACAATACCTTATATATGTCTGATTATCTTTAATCTATTTATAAAGATGAGAATGATCTTTTACTCCATTTCAACTCTTTGTTGGTTTTTTTTTTTTTTAAAGCAGATTTTATTATTTTATAAATAAATGTGCCAGGATTTGAATAATTTAAAAACTGATTTTTAGAATTTCAAGAAAATGGTCTTAAACCAATCAAGGTTTAATATTTGGGGTATTGAAGTTGTTAAGGACATATGAACATTGCCATTTGAAGTCTACACAACAGTATTTTACCAGTTCAAGCCCAGCTCATGTTGTTCCATTTGAACATGTTAAATATCTAAAAGTTGATATAAAATGTATATAGCAGGTTAAAAAGCTAGATCATTTGTAAATCTACACAAATTGTATGGAATTCTGAAACATCACACTCTGGAAAGAACATTTACATTTCCTGTAACAACTAAAATACCTTGGCTTCTTCTGCTTGTCGCTGCAACTCTTCCATTTGTTTTACCATTTCACTTTGTGCGTTTTGGGCAGCTTTCCATAGCTCCTCTTTCGTCTGCAAATTCTGTTTCAGCTCACTGATTGCAGTTTGATGTTGGGTGACTAAAGCTGCAATTGATTTTTCATGCAAAGATTGCATTTCCTTATTTTTATTCTGGACTTGTTCAACCATTGATTTCTACATTAAAAAAGCAGAAAAAAAAATAAAGTACTTTTAAAAGAACTTACAGGGCCAGCACTTTCATTTTTCATCTGTAATTAAAAAGGTAATGTATATTCCTACCAAGTTTTATAGAAATGTAAACAATCCGAATGATGTAAAAATTGTATTAATGCATAATTGCTTTAAAGCGGAAATTTAGAATTTTTTACATAGTTACATTAGAAAAGGTTGGACCAATGAAAGTATATGCCATTTTCGTAGGATCCCGATGGAAGCAGAAAATCACTGTAGTAGATACCGCTACTACAGCTATATCCAGTAGCTTCCAGGTCCCATGCCAAGCAGCTTCCCTGCTGCTTACTGAACACAATAGGGAGCCTGCTCAGCAATGAATGCAAAGTGTTCTCAGATTGGCTGAGGTGGAGATTGTGACATCACTGTCCTGCCTCTTTACCTCATCCACTCAGTGAAGGCATTGCATTCATTTAGAAAATGCTAAGTGTACCTGGAATAGTGCCTATGCTGAGTGAATGACCTCCTGTGTTCCCAATGCAGCAGGGCAGCTTCTTGCAATAAGACCTGGGAGTGCAATAAGACCTAGTGGAGGTCACTGTATTAGCTATGCTTACTACAATGATTTCCAGCTTCCACGGGGATCCCACAAGTATGGCACATACATACTTACACTGACCCAAGTCAGACCATTGTAATGTTGTAATAGTTGCCATACCTAAAACTATTCCATTTATTAGCCCACCCCTTGAATTCACCTTGCCTGCACTCCTAGTAATTGCCATACCTAAAACTTCAGCTTTATAAGCCTTGCACGATATATGTGCATGGAGGCAGCCAGGTTTTATTCCATTTATTAGCCCACCCCTTGAATTCACCTTACTTGCACTTGTGGTGCTCCATTCATCTGTGGTCCTAATTCTATGTAAGTTCAGTATTATATGGTTTCAAAGTTTACTTGGGGTTGCCAATGTCCTCCTTGCCCATCCAAAAAAGGTTTTTAATTTACTACGGAGTCAGGGTGACTGTTCAGGTACACTGAGTTATGCTGCTGCCTTCAGGAGATTGGACAGTAGCAAACCAAAGTTGTAAGGACAGTCCAGTGTGACCCTTCCCACTCCCAGCATGTCTCGGTTTGTAAGGACAGTCCAGTATGACCCCTCCCACTCCCAGCATGTCTCGGTTTTGTTAGAAAACAATAGTATGAGTAGAACATGGGGTCCCCTAATGTACTGAAAGAAAAGTATTTAGGGTGAGTTAAAAAAAAAAAAAAGGCTTTGACAGGACAAAGGTTGGGTAATGAGTTAGATTGAGATGTCCAAAAAGCAGTCTGAGGGGTGGGCAACAGAGGCATAAAAGGCTAACAGGCCCACAAAAACCAACACGTTACCAGAGGTGGCTCTACAGAGCTGCCTGAAGAACCATATGACCGAAGCCAGCATCAACTGAGGCCCTAACATCCATCTGAAAAAAAAAAATTAAAGCTGAACTCCAGAAATATTCAATTTTTAAAACTTTTATTGGGCCAGCTTTGTTATATGTAATTATTGATCATTCACATCCAGAGGACCACTGGGGATACTGTCCTATCAGGAGTAACTTCGCCCAATGGTACATTGAAAGAATTGCTTCCTACACCTACACCATTCATAAAAGGTCTTTTTTTTCCAATAAAATAGGAGCCATACTCTGGCTGGATGAAGTTGTGATCATGACATCTATCTCTCATCTCTACCTTGTCCAAATAATGCCTCCTATGTATTAAAAAAGAAAAAAGGGGGGAATTTTGACATGCCTGTAAATTCAATAACTTGGAGTATAGCACAGGACATGGGCTGAGTATGTAAAGACCCTGGGTTATAGGCTTGTACATTCAGGTGATTGGCAAGCTTTTGAGGACATGCCTTCTAGACTCCTCTCATAAACCAAACCCCAATTCGCGAGTCATCTGTTTTGTAGCAAGCAATGCAGAAAACCAAGAGAAGAAGGGAGGGTGGCCTCCGTCTTGTACTCCAAAATATGGGATATACAGGTAGTTCAAAATTCCTCTTCTCCTAATCATATATTACAGGACAGGACACAGGTTGAGTATTAATAGACCCTGGAATGTCCCCAAGCAATTAATGAGAAGGATGGACAATAAAGAGGCAATCATGAGGAGGAGATTTGTTTTTGAGAGTGTAAGCTCTAGTGATCAGATGTCTTATCAATCAAGATATGGTGGACTTGGAAGCATTATATCCCTTGTAGGTCCTGAGGATGGGATACATAGGGAGTCCTTCCTGATAGAAGGTGCTGCTTTCAGGTAGATTCTTATGGCTCAGACTACATTCAGGAAATGTAGAGAGCAATTTCCTTTGGGTGCTCTGGAGAAGAGCATAAGAATGGTAAAACTAGGTCTTCACTAAGGTGGAACACCGATGCAACTTTAGGAAGAAAGGATGGTCTTGGGCATGAGACTATCTTGTCATTATGAAAAAAAAACAGCGAATTATGAGAGAGACACAAACTCAGACATGTCTGACAGACATGACAGCAACCAAAAAGGTCACTTTGCAGGAGAGATTGTGTAGGGGGGAGATCCCTGATGGGTTCAAAGGGTGGTTTCTGCAGGGCAAAGAAAACCATGTTGAGATCCCAAGGAAGCACTGGTTGCTGCAAGGGGGCTTGATGCAAGATACACTTTAAATAAAGGTTTTGACAAGGGGGGCAAGGCCAGAGGTTTTTGAAAAACAATGGAAAAGGTTGAAATCTGTGCTTTCAGAGTGCTTAAAGCTACTGTAAGTTCTGGTAAAGACCTGATTGCAGGAAGGCCAGAAAGCAGTAATCTCTGGTATTGAAGTACCTGTGTTCACACTCGGCAAAGAAGGATTTTCAGGTATGAAAAGTGGATCTGTCTGGAAGTGGATTTTTTTTTTACGGTTAGCAAGGTAGGCATGACAGACTCAGGAGGACCAGAGGGCCCTGAGACAGCAGGTGAGGTTTGTTGGGAAGAGGCCAGGGGTTGTCCCCTAGTAGTCAGAGTACGTCTGTGTACCAGTTTTGGCCCAGTTTTACAGTGAGGAACAGAAGAATTTGAACACCCTGCGATTTTGCAAGTTCTCCCACTTAGAAATCATGGAGGGGTCTGAAACTCATATTGTAGGTGCATTCCTACTCTGAGAGACAGAATTTTAAAAAAAATTCAGGAAATCACATTGTATGATTTTTAAAGAATTTATTTGTCTTGCACTGCTGAACATAAGTATTTGAACACCTAAGAAACAGCAAGAATTCTGGCTCTCAAAGCCTTGTTACTGTGCCTTTAAAAAGTCCACCTCTACTCCACTCATTAATCTAACTTAGTAGCACCTGTCTGAGCTCTTTAAAGACACCTGTCCACCCCACAGTCAGTCAGATGCCAACTACTACCATGGGCAAGACCAAAGAGCTGTCAAAAGACACCAGAGACAAAATTGTGGACCTCCAAAAGGCTGGAAAGGGCTACGGGGCAATTGCCAAGCAGCTAGGTGAAAATAGATCAACTGTTGGAGCAATTGTTAGAAAATGGAAGTGGCTAAAGAAGACTGTCAGTCTCCCTCGGACTGGGGCTCCATGCAAGAGCTCACCTCGTGGGGTATCACTGATGATAAGAAAGGTGAGGAATCAGCCCAGAACTACAAGGGAGGAGCTGGTCAATGACATGAAGAGAGCTGGGACCACAGTTTCAAAGGTCACTGTCGGTAGAACACTACGCCGTCATGGTTTCAAATCATGCATTGCAAGGAAGGTTCCCCTGCTCAAGTCATCACATGTCCAGGCCCGTCTGAAGTTTGCCAATGACCATCTGGATGATTCAGAGGAGGCATGGGAGAAATTCATGTGGTCAGATGAGACCAAAGTAGAACTTTTTGGTTTAAACTTCACTCGTCGTGTTTGGAGGAAAAAGAAGGATGAGTTGCATCACAAGAACACCATCCCTACTGTGAAGCATGGTGGCGGTAACATCATGCTTTGGGGGTGCTTTTCTGTGAAGGGGACAGGACGACTGCACTGTATTAAGGAGAGGATGAAGGGGGTCATTATTGAGAGATTTTGAGCAACAACCTCCTTCCCTCAGTCAGAGCATTGAAGATGGGTCATGGCTGGGTTTTCCAACATGACAACGACCTGAAGCACACAGCCAGGATAACCAAGGAGTGGCTCAATAAAATGCATATCAAGGTTCTGGAGTGGCCTAGCCAGTCTCTAGACCTAAATCCAATAGAACATCTTTGGAGGGAGCTGAAACTCTGTGTTGCTCAGCAACAGCCCCGAAACCTGACAGATCTAGGGGAGATCTGTGTGGAGGAGTGGGCCAAAATCCCTGTTGCAGTGTGTGTAAACCTGGTCAAGAACTACAGGAAACGTTTGACCTCTGTAATTGCAAACAAAGGCTTCTGTACCAAATATTAACACTGATTTTCCCAGGTGTTCAAATACTTATGTTCAGCAGTGCAAGACAAATAAATTCTTTAAACATTATACAATGTGATTTCCTGACTTTTTTTTTAATTCTGTCTCTTAGAGTGGAAATGAACCTATAATGTGAATTTTAGACCCCTCCATGATTTGTAAGTGAGAGAATCGCAGGGTGTTCAAATACTGTTCCTCACTGTATGCAATGAGAATCACCAGTTATTCTCCTGCTCTATTTTGTGAAGGGCATAGATTAGCCTGAACTAAGGCCAGGATTTATCAAGGCATCTGATGGCAGCACTAAAGTGTCTTTGGCACTGGCCACAGAGATAATCTGCTATTGAATCTGGAGGCCAGGATGTCCAAATTCTGGGTCCCTTTCACGTACCTGGTGAAGATCGAGCTGGATAGGGGGCTTCTCTTGCACCTCTTGTCCAACACTCCTGGTAGTGATTACAGGGAGTGTGAGGATGCAGAGTGGCACGAATGCCAATGTAGCAGGTAGCACCAGCTGGGGTTTGCAGGAAGCAGATGACCGTATATCACCAGGCAGGAATCAGGAATTGGAACACGGTGACACTTGCTAGGCTGATAGGAGTGTAGCCAGGACACAACCCAAAAGGTCATCAACAGCCAGGCAGCGAGGTACAGGAACATCAGGCAGAGACAAAATCAGGATACGAGCCAGGATCACAGCTGGGTAGCAAGGTACAGGACCGCAAGATAGGAGCAGAGTCAGAATACAAGCCGAGGTCACAGTAGGCAGGCAGAAATCCAAAGGGCAGGACAGGTCAGGGGCAAGCAGAGTTGTACAGTTAAGCAGGTACAGCAGGTCAAGGCTCAGGTAAAGCAGGAACTAGATGAAGACCACTCAGCAATCCATCCATGTCAGAGTGCAGATTAAACAGGCTGTTTGGTTTTCTGAACATGCTAGTATGTTTATGCGAGTGTGACAATGTCTGTTTTGGCATTGAGCTTTTGCTCAGAATTATTGGCATGCACATATGAGCATGTGCCAGCCTTCTATTTCCAACATGTACTGAGGTTTTCTTAAAGTCCCCATTCCCCTTGATCCAGGTGGTGGCCGCGGAGATAATCCAGTTGTCAACTTCGGGGATCTCCTTTCCCAGCCTGAAAGACTTTAATCTGTTATCACTTTCCAGTGATAAGGACGAAAAGACTTTCCTATCATTAAGACTGGGTTGGAGATCCATCAAGTCAGGGAATCCCTGCTTGGCTAGACAGGAGCATGGATAGGGCAAGAGAAGGCGCATGCATGTTCCAGGACGACATGATGTTGTGCTCGAGAAGTGTCAAAATGGAGCAGATGGTAAAGCCTCAAAAAAGGCTACCATGAGGACTAGGACTCTCATGTAGAATTTAACCGTGGAATGTCTCTTTGACATCAAATTCTTGAACATGAGCTCTGAGAGAGAAAATTTTCTTCTCTGTTAGGAAAACCTTTGCTTGGGATGTTTCAAGGACCAGATTCGAGTATTCCAGGGAAAGAGAAGACTGGAGAGCAAATTCTTGGTAATTGATGACCCAACCAAAAGCCTGGAGCATCTGAATTGTCCTGTGGACATTTGCAGACATCTGAAAGAAAGAGGAGTCCTTTAGCAGAGGTCACACAGAAAACCTGTAACCTGGATGCCCCAAATTCTCAGAAGGGCAAGAATAGAACTGGTGCTAGGACATTTGTGAATAACCTGGGAGCACAGGATAGACCCAAAAGGCAGCGCTACAAACTGGAAATGACATAGATTGCCCATTCTATTTGTTAATGAATGGGGAATGTCTTTATAGATATGCAGGTCTATGTGTGCAAAAGGGGCATGGTGAGACAGATGAGAGTCAAGTGCAACATTGCAGAGGCTTTTTCACACAGCAGAAGCAAGCATATTATGTGCAGCTTCATGTGTCCTCCTTGATCCCTTGTGTGTCTGCCTTTTCTAGGCCAGACATATCTGGGTCAGACTCAGGTACAAAGGGAGAAACTAGAGAAAGGGCATGGCATTTTGTAGCCCTGGACAGAGATGGCTGTTTAAAGTTTTTAGTTATCTGAGGAATTGCAACACATATGCAGAAATATCTGCTTTTGTCAGGCTGGTTGCTTATTGTGAAATGGAACTAGAGTTGGATGAACAAACTGATGTTGAATTTGGGTCCTTCTCTGGTGCAAGGAAAGCACTGGCACTCTTAGATAGTTGTGCAGGCCTTTGGCAGAACAAATGTTTATCTGAGATTGTGCCGTCACAGCTACTGGTGGGGGTATTCCCCCCATGGGGTACTCATGACGTAGGGTGCAACTTATAGGGGAGGTGTATTGAGGAGGAGTGTGCAGCAACCCGGGTGTAGATTGTCCTGTAAGCGAAGTCTTTGTGAAACACCTAAATACCTTATAAGGGCTCTAGATGGAAGTGGCTGTAAAATGCGTGATGCAACACCATGTCAACCGCTAGACACCAAGATCTGAGTGGTTGAATTTTAGCACCAAGTTTACACTGTAAAGTAAATACATCCCAACAATATCCCCGTTTTTACAGTAAAGGTCAAAGATACAGGGTGACCCTGTCTTATCTGTCCACAATGCTAGACTGCATATCAAATCCAGGATTCACCCATCACGGTGGGCATACCCACAAAGTACTTTGAAAACATGTAAATAAGTGAGCGCCTTCTAAATAGTAGCAGCTGTACACCAAAGGCACCATATAAAACCTTCCAATACACAATAATATACAAAAAGGTGCAGCGCTAGAGTACAAATAAATGAACATATATATACATGTATAAAATCATGCAAAAAACATAAAGTGATGCTGTGCACTCATATATATGCCACTATACGGTGGCTAATATAATGTGAGGAAAAAACTGCTGTGTCCACAGATAAGTCCAACGTGAAGATGTGAACAAGATCTCAATCGATCCATAGACTTCCAAACAACATAGACTGTGCACGCGGTGAGACAGTGAGGATACAGATTATGCACTCACCAGATGCGCAACCTTTATGCGCCTTTATATATTATAGAGACTTCCAATATGTCATCAGAGGTCTGGTCAGGTCTGGTCAGGTCCCCTTCGTTATCCCATACTCTGCATACAGCCCTGGCACTGGAATCCTTGTTTTCCAATCCCCTGTGCCACTGCTTATATGGACACTTCCTTCCAGGATCAGCCAACACTGTACTGTAAGGGGCTGTAAAATGCGTGATGCAACACCATGTCAACCGCTAGACACCAAGATCTGAGTGGTTGAATTTTAGCACCAAGTTTACACTGTAAAGTAAATACATCCCAACAATATCCCCGTTTTTACAGTAAAGGTCAAAGATACAGGGTGACCCTGTCTTATCTGTCCACAATGCTAGACTGCATATCAAATCCAGGATTCACCCATCACGGTGGGCATACCCACAAAGTACTATATGCTATGAACTGTTTTGTAGGCTCCACTCACGCCTATGCTTTGGTATGGTTATGGACTGCAGTGATCTTTAATTTCAATCTATATGCTATCTGCTCCCCCTATGTTTTTCTGCTGTGGCATCAAGCCTTATTCTCATAGCTCCCACCTCCCTCTCCTAGCTTATCACCTGGAAGTGCTGTAATTTTAAGTCAGTTGCAAAGCTGATTTGTAAGTATTGGTTTCATAACCAAATATGGGGATTTGAGCACATACCCACTCTTTTAAAGGATATGCATCTTATAGTACTATGATTTATTCATTTTGAAATGTTGTTTCTAGTTTGAAGATACCCATTTAGTAGCATCTACTTTGGTATTTCTCTGTCATTCTGTGGAGCTTTAATACAAGTATTTGTGAATGAGATATGAAATTGTAACTACAAATATAGTAAATCAGTTCTAACGTTACAGGCTGTTCCAACAGGGTAGGATCTGACTACAGATCTAAAGGTTTCACTGAGGTTGCACTGATCCCGGTGCACTGCTTATATTTCAATATTTAGGAGACATTGAAGTAGTTGATTGAGGAGTTGATTAAAGAGTCTGAAGATAAGATAATAAACTAGTTTATCTCTTCAAGTGAGAAAAGGTCAATCACTTTAGGACATTAGCAAAAAACTAACAATTACCTGAAGGTACAATATAACCCAGGGTTTAACCCTGTGTCCTGTACTGTACGATTAAGATATACATGTTTGCTGAATGGTGGAGGTGCCAAGCAAGCAACTCCGTGTTCACTGTACAAGAAGGTTAAGGCTGGCCTCGACCGATAAACGAAAAATCGGTCGTTGCTGCCACCAATGCTTACGGAAAACGGCTGTTTTTCATGGATTTTCCAGCATAACCGATAAAAAGAAACGAGAACATCCGCAAAAAACGGGCGACGGCATTGCCCCACTAACGGTGTGAATATCGGCCAATTTTTTGTTCGGACGAAAATTCGGCCGATAAACGACCCGTCTATGGCCTGCATAAGTCCCTCTAGCAGCACTGACTGTATGTAGCACAGGCTAGTACAGAGAATTCCAGCAACCCTAAACAGCTTTCAAGATGTGATCTGCTAATAAGTACACGTAACCAAGCTTGCCCAATGAAAGTTTTAAAAAATTGGCTGTTCATGAAGTTAAAAAATGTTGCATTGCATGTCTCTTCTGCGATAATAGCCTGCCTGCTTGCAGTCTTTTCTAAAAAGCATTTAGTTCCACTTTAAAAGGTTAATGGCTCTTTGAGGAAACTAAGCTTGTCATTTCAGGTGCTGCTGATGCAGGCAGCACCAAATCTAGCCATACGTCAATAGGGACTAAGATGGTATCCTTGAGATTTGGAGTAATGTCTGCAAACTGAGCCAAATCCTCAAAGCATAGAATAAAATCCTCTTTATTCTCTGATGACTGTGCAGAAGCAACTGCAGTCAGTGGAGAGGGTGTGGAAGCACACTGTGCTCTCACTCCTAGTGTGGTCAGTTTTTTTTTTTCCTAAAGAAAGCAGAGGGACTGGCAGGAATACCAGGGATTTCACACAAAGGAAGCAATACAAAGAACAGGATAGTTTTTCATACAAGTACATGGTACAAAAGGCACATATCAGGATAATGAAATGTTGGGTTTTCATATTTTTTAAGGAAGACTCAAAAGCTCTGCAACTCAGGCCGGGTACAGTGATCTGGGCTGTGTCAGGCCTTTTCGGGGAACAGTGAAAGCCCCAAGCCCCCCCCCCCAGAACAGTTAGTGAGCTGCAAGCTGGCCAAGGCCCAGGGCCGCTACCTTTGTGCTCAGGATCTGCCATTCTAGTACACCATGAGTGGTAGCCCACAAAATTGCTGCTGGAGAAGGAAGGGTTACTACAGCCTGAGATCATGTCACTTGTAAGGCAGCAGGGAGCCTAGCTACCATTCAGAAAATCATAGAACTGAAGAAGGTGCAGAGAAGATGGCAGGAAGGCAACAAGGTCTGCAGGAGCATGTGCACCAGAGGGGGACTCACGCAGAAGCACAGAAGAAGGTGGGCTGCTGGCAAAGCTCCTTTTCCTGCTACTGGCTGTGAGACCAACTGTGTTGCAGCTGAAACCCAGTGAATGAACCTAGGAGGGGGTGGATGCTGTACCAAAGCAGCATCCCTGCAAGACACAGGTGAAACCCTACAAATTATGGCTGAATTACAGCAAGGGCACCATCTCTATGTTGCTGGACTACATGTGACAAGGCCAAGGGTTTACAATCCTGTCCTATATATTGCTCTAACCCTTCTATCAGCTTCTTGTAGGAAGAACAGGGAATGCACAGGTGAACAGCCTGCTTTCATTAAATGAAAATCAGAAACCAGGGTCTAATAAAGAAGCCTGTGCTGTATAAACACTCAAATCTTTCCAGTGGCATAACTGAGGGAAGTAAGAAAAGTTTATTTTGCATATACTGGCTATAACCACAAACGATTTAAAGTGTATGTTATAGATTTCTTAAATGTGTTGGCTTATACCTATAGTTTTTGAAAAATACAGCCTGTAAAGAATTTATTGAATATTCTGTTTCTATATACCTGGTCCCTTTGGTTCCTTTATCAAACTGACAAGCCAAGCATGGAAGCCGATCCAAGCTGGCATAGTCAGTTTGCATCCCTGGGATTACTGCATGGCATGCCTGTTTTTCCCCATAGCCTGTTTTCTGGCCTTGCTCCACCATGCAGCCCTGCTGTGTTGTAGTTGCAGCGGGTTCGAGAGTGGACCTGCCTTCTGGACACAAGCACACAAACAGGCAGCTGTGTGAGGCGCTATACTATATTCTCCCACTTGCTGTAGATACACGCCTTACTATGAGGGAGGACAAGAAGGAGGCTGTGTGGTCATGTGACCACAGGATCAAAGACCTTCTAAAAGCAAGCTGAGAAAGGGATTTGGCTGTGGTGTCTTATTCCTGACTGCTGGGTTTCAGCTTGGGTATACTTCTGAACACAAAAGCATAACATACCACATACAGAGCACATCATAAGTACAATTGTTGTCTGAACAGGAACCAAGGATATAAAGTTCCTCTTACCAGGCCTTCTATTTCAGAAGCCATTGCTTTTATTGCTAACTGGTGAGATTCCTTTGCTTCCTCTGAACATCGCTTAGCTTCAGTTCCCAGCTTCTCAATATCCACCTGTAGTTTTTTCACTGTTCCTCTGGATTTTGACAGTTCTGTCTGAAGATCAGTTAAATTCCTGTGTTAAAAAGGCAACATTGAAAACAAATATTTAACGCAAAGTTTTAGACCAAACACAATTTAACTTCTACATGAAGACCAGTTGTTTAGAGACTATAGTTATCTACATTAACCATTTAAAATGAATCGTTTGGTAATTTAACATTGGTATATCCAGTCAGCTGCAGTAGACTACTACACCTTTGCACTACTTAAAGCGGAACTTTACCCATAACGTGATAAAAAATAATGTACTTTAGCAAGGAACATAAATTCCACATTAATAAATATGCTACCAAATGGAGTGTGTGCTGTAAATTGCCTCCAGCATTGCTCCTGTTTCTTCTTGCTGGAGGCTGCCATTTTGCTGAAGCCCAGTGCCCCGAGCAGCAGTTAATGCAGGATTAAACCCTCCAACCTTTTTCAGCCAAGGAAGCTGCCCATCTGTTTGATCTGCAACTGCCATTGTGCTGCACACGTGATCAGTTCTGACCAGTCATTTGATGGTTTGACAGCTTGGTTGGGAACACAAGCAAATGTGACACTTAGCATTTCTGGCATACTGGGAATGTAACTGTTTTTTGAAACTGTTAAATCAGTAGATTAAGTGCCGGTTCACATATATAAAGATTGAATGTGGTTTGAACTGCATCCAATCTGCATGACATGTTAAATAACATTGCTTTCTATGGGGCCTGTTCACATATGTCTGGTGCACTGCTAGTGTGGATTCGGTGTGGTTTGAAGAAGAGTAATGTCCGATTTCTGAGCAGGGCGGTTCGGTTCAGGTGCGGATTACAGGCTATTGACTTCAATGGGAACTGTTTCTAAACCGCATATGTGTGAACAGGACAATCCTGAGAGCTAATCCTGTCCTGAACCTGATGTAAACCTGACATGAACCTGTGAACAACTACTGTATCAACTAGCTGTGAAACCTGAGCTTCAATCCACACCCCACATGTGTGAATCAGCTCTTGGTACCACTTTAATCTTTAGAATGTCAGCAGATCGGCCTCTACAGATTCAGCAGTGCCTGAAAATGCTTAAAAATGGAGAGCAACTGAGAATGTGCAGATCATTGCAAGACAATGTATTACTGGATTTTAAATGGTATAGACACTAATCTTTAATGTTATACATGGCTATACCTGCAAAAGGGACCAGCCTGAAGTGATCTAGCAAGACAATTTTCTAACTAAAATTCCACTTTAAGGCTGTCAGCAGATTGACCTCTACAGATTCAGCAGTGCCTAAAAAATGGAGAGCAACCGAGCATTTGCAGGGCAGGGTGAGACAGTGTATTACTGGATTTTAAACCATATATACACTTATTTTTATTGTTTTTCATAGCTATACTTGCAAAAGGGGCCAGGCTGAAGTGATTTAGCAGAACCTAATTTTCTGACTAAAGTTCCACTTTAAAGCAGAATTAAATGCATTGATTTAATGGTTTAAAAAACCTGTTACATTCCCAGCATGTACCGGGAATGTAATGGTCACATTTACTTGTGCTCTCAACCAAACTGTCAAACCATCAAATGTCTGGTGTCATAACTGATCTCATGTGCAGCACCATGGCAGTTGAAGATCAAACAGAGGCCAAGACGGCAGCTTACTTGGCTGAAAACAGGAGAGTTTAGTTTTAGGACTCATTCACACCATGGTGCAAAGACGTAATTTTTCTGCATGCGTTCTGCAAGGGCACAACCAAAATAAGTTGTTCTCTAGGTGCCCTGTTCACACCTCAACACTAGTATCAAGTGAAAATTTTTCTGCATAGGAATCTGCAACGTGTATAAAACTCATTTCAGCGTGCATGAAAACTGTTGTAAAACTCATGTCTCTGATAATGAAATCAGTGCATCAGTTTTAATGCACTTATGGTGTGAATAAGCCCTTAATCTGAAACTAAACCCATTGATTTAACAGTTTCGAAAAAGATGCCTTGAATGATAACTGCCACATTTGTTTGTGCTCTCAACCAAACTGTCAATACATCGAAAGTCTGGGTTTATAACCAGTCATATGTGAACCACTATGGAAACTTCCGATGAAACAGAGGCAGAGATGACAGCTTCTTTGGCTGTAGAGGAAAGGAAGGATTTGTCACGCTTTATAGGAGAACTATCACAAATTTATTTTTCGAGGTTTTATCAATGTTTAAATGACTGACATGGATAGAAGAGGACTTTTATGCCTCAATTATTTAAAGGCTTATTTCCTGTAAAAGGTGGATTTAGCCTTTAGGATCCTTTTTATACGTGTTTTATCGTCAAGGTAAACACAGGCTCAATACACAAAGCTTTAAAACACAAGAATAAGGATCTTCAGCCACCTAATTTTTCAAATTTTACTGGACTCAACTGAAAATAGCTGTCCATTTTCTAAGAGAAGAATCCTTATGCTGGCATGTTAGTTTTCTCAATATAGCATAGAGTCTTCACTGTCAGTTATTTCTCACAGAAGGACCATTTACTGGACTGGTCTGCAGATAAAAAGAACCCGCCGCTATTAAACGGTCATTCCTAGCCACCATCTGAAAATGCTGATCCTCTGTCTTTTCTAATGGTGAGCAACCCACCTTAAGTAAATTGTAACGTTTACATTCAGTAGTCAGACAGTGCATGTATTTTTTATGTGACAGTTTGTAACCAAGGCTGTGACCTCAACAGTTGGAGCTACTGCTGAGTTCTGAGATTATAGTTCATGAAAATCTGATAAATGTTCCAAGTAGAAACCACTCAGTGTAAGCATCGGAATTATATGAGGCAGTCTGGAAAATCCACAAGCACTTGTAGGTTGGAAAGGTTCATCATTAGCCATTTATAGTAATCTTCCTTCAGAAAACTGCAACAATCTACACCACAGCCTTTAAAACTGTGCGTTCACACCCAGCTACCTCTGATCTGCTCTACCTAAAACGAAAAGGACAGTGTTCTTTTTGGATTTTTTTTAGCAGGCCTGATAGGACCCGGAGGTACGCAAGTCCGTTTACACCCATCTGTCCCTAGTGATGCATGGACCTTCCGATCAGGTCTGCCTGAAAAACTAATAGGTAGACCTGATCGGAACGCCTGTCTGAAAGGGGCCCTAAGGAAAGAAAATGCTCTTAATATTTTACATTATTGTTCTGAAAAGGAACATGCAAATCAAAGCACCTTTCCCTGGACTGCAATTCTTCATTCAGCTTTGAAAGCTGAGTAGAGCTGTCTCCTGAGGACTGGATCATTTCTGAGATTTGATTTTCAAGGTTTGTTTTGGCCTTCAGTAAGGATTCTTCTTTCTCTTCACCTTCTTTCACTTTTTTCTCCAGAGCTAAAACACAAAGAAAAAAACACTTTGAACCTCTCAGGTTTAAAACCTAAAAGTGCTTCCATATTATAAATACAACATATAGACAACAAACAAAAGGAATGTACATGTCAGATTCCACACACTCACCAGCACAAATGGGCTGTAATTCCTCCAGTTTCTTTGTTATTTCTGCACATTGCCTCTCTCTCTCATCTAGTTTAACCGCAGTTTCTAAAAGATAAAAATAAGTACAGACATGTACTTTTGTTTACTCATTGTTATACATTTCACTCTGAGACTCAAAGTAAAGTAGCAGGATATTTTTACCTGCAGTTCTAGCAGGAGGATATTCATCGAAGAGGACCAATTGGCACTATTTCTGCTAAAATAAGCTTGGAGCAGTTCTCTGAACGCAGCACTGCTGAATCATGTGAATTAAAGGAACCTGCATGGTAGTTTTATTTGGAAGCTTCTTATCTACAAGATTTGACTTTAGGTGCAGGATGAGATCTCTATCCCTTGCTCTATCTATGCAACTATATTAAAGCGTATGGGTGAAGGTGGGCAGAACAGAGGAGGAGTACTACAACTCCAATTCCAAAAAAAGTTGGGACGCTGAGTAAAATATACAGAAAAGAATGCAATGATTTGCAAATATTATAAACCCACATTTTATTCAGAACAGCAAATAGAAAAAATATCAAATGTTTAACCCTTTCGCTGCCAGGTCCATACCTCGTATGGGGTTTTATACACATACCAGTGGCTACAGCCACCGGCATTATATATAAAACTGACAAGCAAACTCCTGCCTGTCAGACGGAAGCAGCTGGGAAGCTGCAATACATCCAGTGGAGCCCAGAAGTGATATGCAGGGTCTTTTTGACATTCCCCCCAAAACAATTTTGCGGCCCCCAGCCATCACATATAGACACGTACAAAAGTAAGTGCACACGTTGGGCCGCCTATGCGTAAAAAAGCGTTGATTACAATACATGTTACATATTGTCGCAAATACCAGAGTGAGAGCAATAACTATACACAAGACCTCCTCTGTAACGCTAAACTGATGACTTACAGGTGAAACTCGACAGAAACAATTGAGTACTGACGTGATACTTATTTTATTTGCACTAAGATACAATTTTGAGGACAAGCTTTCGGGGTATGTCCCCTTCTTCAAGGTCCAGGCAGTACTATTTCACAAAGTTTTAGCAGAATGTTAGAAGAGATGTTGAAAGGGGGAGAAAAAAAAAAAAACAGAAAGAAACACACACAAACAAATGTACACAGCAATGGTCATAAGACTAGGATTACACCGCGTTCCAAACTATTATGTAAATTCTATTTAAGTGTCACAAAGATGAAATATTTTGTTTTTCAGTTTAACTCATGGATGGCATTGTGTGTCAGGGCTCTTTTGATCACTGAAAACAATTTCGGACACCTGTGATAATTAGATTGACCGGTGAGCCCAATTTAAGGAAAAACTACTAAAGGAGGGTGTTCCACATTATTAAGCAGAGCACCATTTTCAAGCAATATGGGGAAGAAAAAGGATCTCTCTGCTGCCGAAAAGATTGAAATAGTTCAATGCCTTGGACGAAGAATGAAAACATTAGATATTTCACGAAAACTTAAGCATCATCATCGCACTATTAAGAGATTTGTGGCTGATTCAGAGCACAGACGGGTTGGTGCAGATAAAGGCACATTGAGGAAGATTTCTGCCAGATCCATGCATCTGATCATGAGAGCAGCTGCTAAAATACCATTACATAGCAGCAAACAGATATTTGAAGCTGCTGGTGCCTCTGGAGTCCCATGGACATCAAGGATAGAGTCCTCCAGAGTCTTGCAACTGTGCATAAACCTTTTATTCGGCCACCACTAACCAATGCTCACAAACAGAAACAGCTGCATTGGGCAGAAAAATACATGAAGACTAATTTTCAAACAGTCCTGTTCACTGATGAGTGCTGTGCAACCCTGGATGGTCCAGATGGATAGAGTAGTGGATGGTTGGTGGACAGCCACCCTGTTCCAAGAAGGCTGCGACGTCAGCAAGGTGGTGGTGGAGTCATGTTTTGGGCCGGAATCATGGGAACAGAGCGGGTTGGCCCCTTTAAAGCCCCCGAAGGTGTAAAGATGACCTCTGCAAAGTATGTGGAGTTTATGACTGACCACTTTCTTCCCTGGTACAGAAGGAAGAACTATGCTTTCCATAATAAAATCATCTTCACGCATGACAATGCACCATCTCATGCTGCAAAGAATACATCTGCATCAATGGCTGTTATGGTGATAAAAGGAGAGAAAGTCATGGTGTGGCCTCTATCCTCCCCTGACCCTCAATCCTATTGAGAACCTTTGGAGCATCCTCAAGCAAAAGATCTATGAGGGTGGGAGGCAGTTTACATCCAAACAGCAGCTCTGGGAGGCTATTCTGACATCTTGCAAACAAATTCAAGCAGAAACTGTCCAAAAACTCACAAGTTCAATGGATGCAAGACTTGTGAAGCTGCTATCAAATAAGGGGTCCTATGTTACAATGTAACGTGACCTGTTAAAATGTTTAAAAAGTTAAAATGTTGTTAAAAGTTTGATTGAAATAGCTTTTGATTTTAGTAAATATGCTGCAAAGACAACAAATGACAATTTTCAGTTCTTTACAACCTATAAAGTGTTTTGAAACTTACTGTGCGTAATAATTTGGAACAGTCACTGTAAGTGTTTTATGTTTAAAAAAAATACTGTTATTAGGAGGTTTGTTCAATAAAATTTGAATTGTACTCTTAATAGTTGATAACATGAGAATTATGCTGTCTGTTATTTACATCAATTATTTAGGTAAATGAGAAAAATATAATTTGCATAAAAATTTGGACCACGATGTAGACTAGAGAGAAGACATAGCAAAAGCAAAGACTGGGGGGGGGGGGTTCAACACTCACAGAGGGGGGTCGTAAAACGGTTTGCTAATGAGTGAGGAATCCCATGTCCAAATTAAGGCCGTTATCTCTTGTATCAAACAGAATTATCATTCTTAGTTCAAAAGTTTTCCTTTCCTGAATAGTTTTTAAATTTCCTTTAAGAACTAAAATATTGAGGTCTTCCATAGTGTGGTCTGGTTGTGCGAAATGGTGTCCCACAGGTGTGCAAAACGTTTGAGCCTAGAATATTGCACCTTTTCACCATATTCTAATTTTCTGAGATTGTGGATTTGGGGTTTTCATGAGCTGTAAGCCATAATCATCACAATTATGACAAATCACACCTTGAACTATCTTGCTTTGCATGTAATGAGTCTATCTCATGTATTAGTTTCACCTTTTAAGTTGCATTACTGAAATAAATGAACTTTTGCACGATATTCTAATTTTTTGAGTTTCACCTGTATAGGAGCTTTTGAAGCGTTACCTATAGAAAATATAAAGTACTGAAGTTTGTCGCCATTTCATAGGTGCACACAAATTTAAGGTTTGGCATGTTGGGTATCTATTAGCTCGCTGCAACCTCGTCTTTTATAATTTACAAAAAATTTGGGTAATTTATTGCGTTTGGCTGTAATATTGTGCAACATAAAAAATAGGAACTGACACTATTTTATTCTCTAGTATAATTATGAAATTGATCGCAGCAACAAGTCTCAAAAAAAGTTGTGAGTAGCATCCTGTCTTTTAACAACACTCTGTATATGTCTGGGCACTTAGGAGACCAGTTGCTGGAGTTTTGACAGAGGAATGTCCTATTCTTGTATCATACAGGATTCTAACTGCTCAACAGTCCAGGGTCTTTGTATTGTTTGTTTCAAGATGTGTCAAATATTGTTAACTAGTGAAAAGTCTGGACTGCAGGCAGGCCAGTTAAAGTGGTAATAAAACCTTACATATATCCAGTGAAGCAACTGACCTCAGGTGATACACAGAGATGAAACAAATCCTCCTATATAATTTGTACCTGTTTATTTGCGGTCCTCTATTCTCTACATCTGTTCAAAGTGCTGAATTTCTAAAGCTTGCCTGAGAGTTCAGAAAAAAAAGGTGGAGAGTTGAAATCACACTCTGCAGAGCTGGGTGAGGAGAGCTCTGAAAGCTGATTGGAGGGAAAGGACACACCCCTCATTCACTCTGCTCACAGGAACAGAGCTAAGGCTGTCAATCTGCTGGAGGACCCACCCCTATAACCAATTTTGTCTTGGTGTCAGAAAAACTTGCCAGAAGTGATTTATGCTGATAGCAGAGGAACAAAGCAGCAGACAGAAATGACAGTGATCTTAATTGAGACAAGTGCACACTATAAAGGGATATGCTTTGTTAATATTTCAGGTCAGCGGTTTACAACCACTTTAAGCACCCGGACACTTCTACTACAAAGTCTTGCTGTTGACATAGATGCAGTATGAGGTTTAGCATTGAGGATTCCCTGCAAAAGACATAGTCTGTATGGGGGCATAAGCTACTCTAAAACCTGGATATATCTTTTAGCATTGATGGTGCCTTTCCAGATGTGCAGGCTGCCCATTCTATACACAGTGATGTACTCCCATACCATCAGATGATGTATGGGGGGGGGTGCAGGCTTTTGATCTAAGTGCTGATAACAAGCCGGAAGGTCATTCTCCTCTTTAGTCCGGAAGACGCAGAGTCCATGGTTGCCAAAAATTTAAAATTTCGATTCGTCTGACCACAAAACAGTTTTTACTTTGCAACAGATAATTTTAAATGAGCTTTGGCCTAGAGAAGACAGCGGTGTTTCTGGATAAAGTTCACATATGGCTGCTTCTCTGCATGATAGAGTTTAACTTGCATTTTTGGATGTCACAGCGAACTGTGTTCAGACAGTGATTTTTGGGATTAATCCTGAGCCCATGCAGGATGTCCATCACAGAATCATTCCTGTTTTTAATGCAGTACATCAATATTGCATTTCAGCAAAGAGATTTCTCCACATTCTCAGATTTTTTTTTATATTATGTACCATAGATGTTGGTATATTTAAAGACTTTGCAATTTTATGTGGAAGATCATGATTCTGAAACTGACAAATTTTAGACACAGGTTTTTACAAATGAGGTTTTATGAGACACACTAACTTTTTAAGATGCTCTCTTTTTTATACTCCGTCATGTTACTAACCTGATGCTAATTAACCTAATTAGTCACAAAATGTTCTTCCAGCTCTTCCTTGTCAGTATCACTTCCTTTTCCAGCTTTTTGGTGCCCTGTTCCAACTTTTTTGAGACGTGTTGCTGACATCAATTTCAAAATTACCTTAGTTTTTTCATAAAATGGTATATTCTCCAAGTTTCTTTTTTATTGTGAATAAAATATGAGTTTATGAGATTTGCAAATCATTGCATACTGTTTTTATGTGGAATTTGCACAGCGTCCCAACTTTTTTTTTTTAATTGTTGGGCTGTACTAAAAGAAAAGGAATCAGAACAAGGGATACATCCTACTGGCTATAAGTGCTGATTTTTCTGTTTTTGCTTTTAACTGTACCAAGGCTTTAATTTCTAGCAAATGAACAGGTATTTCCAGCAACGTGGGGTCTTTAAATGGATAAAACATGGAGAAATGTACATGTATCACAGAGATGTACTGCACCATTTTTGTATTTTGCCCTACATACACTTTACCTTCTGAACCTGTGCCGATGTACCTTTAATGACAGATTTATTAAAGTTACTTTATATTTTTACTACTTTCTAACTTTTTTGCTAATGCTTGCTAAATAACTCTGTCCTGTTTAATAATGCACCACTATTAAAACAGCATTTAATTTACATTTCATTCTTTGTCTAAATATGTACAACAAGGTTTTCTGCATGCAAAGCAATTGCTTAAAACAGTGTTTCTTAACCTTTTTTACCCAGAGGAACCCCCCAAAAAATGTTCAGGTTAACCCTTAGGGCAGGGCTTGAAAAAGCTGCTCGACCGTTCACAAAATGCGAGGAGAAATTCCTCTGTGGCGAGCACAGATGAAGCATGGAGCGACTGCACTCCAAGCCTCATTGTGAAGCCAAGTTCCGGGTTACAACTTCTGGTTTCCGGCTTCTTTGGCTCTGCTGAGAGGAGACAACCTCTCCACCGCTGTGGGGGACTCGGAGGGACTAGGAGTAAGTACTGTATACAACATGTCATATCACTATAGTGCAGTACAGGGGAGCTGGGATATACATTACTCAGTAATGTATATCCCAGCTCCCCTGTACTCCATTATAGTGATATAACATGTATACAGTAATGTATATCCCAGCTCTCCTGTACTCCATTATAGTGATGACATGTATACAGTAATGATTACTGTATACATGTCATATCACTATAATGGAGTACAGGGGAGCTGGGATATACATTACTGTATACATGTCATATCGCTATAATGGAGTACAGGGGAGCTGGGATATACCTACTGTATACATGTCACATCACTATAATGGAGTACAGGGGAGCTGGGATATACATACTGTATACATGTCATATCACTATAATGGAGTACAGGGGAGCTGGGATATACATTACTATGTACAGTTTTATATTTTGGACTCTTTATTCTAAAGAAAATTTTAATTTCGTAAGCTTTAAGGGGGCGTGGTTGGGGTTGGGGGCAGACCTGGGCAAGGTTGGGTGGGGCAACTGATGGAGAGTAAGTTATGTGACCGGCTAGTAGGTCTGGACTTGAAATTTTAACCCTTGCCTTAGGGAACCCCAGTTATCAGTAGGCCATAGTAAAAATGCCCCTTGTATTGATAGTCAGCAGGAAGAATGCAACCCTTACAGTGGTAGCCAGAACACCATTCTTACAGATGGCTTATAAGATAACTGGTGGCTGCTGGCTTTGTCAAGGGGTGCAGGTTCTGGAACCATACAGGAACCATCAAATGAAAGGTCAATGAGACACAGCTCAGGGAACCCTAAGGTTCCATTGAACTCTGATTAAGAACGCCTGGCTTAAAGTTTCACAGGTAAAAATGGGTCAGGAAAAGAACAATGAAAATGAAATAAACCCAAAAACTAAAATGTAACTTAGTGCAGCTTACCTTTCCCTTAGACTAGATTCACACTATTCCGGTTTCCCAGTGGCTGCATTTGTGCAGGCACAGCAGCCTATTCATTTGAATGGACTGCTGTACCTACAGAAAATGCAAAGGAAAGGTCCCTGCACCTTTTTCAAAATCACAACCGGAGGGAAACTGCAAAATGTTGTGCAGTTCTTAGCACAGAAAACTGTGCTGTGGTTTTCAGTGTGTGGGGTGCCATTATGAGTTAATGGCACCCCACGCGTCTGCCAGCAGCAGAGCATTTTTGACACAGGTGTGGAAAAGCATGCAATTACACGCAGTTCCACACAGTGTGAACCTAGCCTTAGATGTGCTGCCTGCATTTCCCCCCATTTTATGTTTTTTTCCTCCTTATTTCCACCTGCCAATCCTTCCAATAACAGTTCCTGTCTTTGGATGTCTATGCCCACTTTTCTACTGCATGTATGAAGGAAGCCATAAATGCGACATCCAGGCCAGAGACATCCTGGCAACTTTTATTGCACTACCACCTAACCATAGGTTGTGGCGGCACAATTCTTTACACCTCAGAGAATAGAAAGGTATAGTCAATATTATAGTCAACCTGCAGTGCCTGTTTATTTCATAAAGAATGCTACAGGAGGTGCAACAACGTGCAAAAGGTGAGTAGAAGACCCAACAAATCCCATTAGGACACAACTATAACAAGGAGATCTTCGTGCCAATTTAGCCAAGGGTAGGTAAAAATTTTCCTGCTACTGGTCAAAGCTATTTTTCCCTTCCTCACCTTGCATAACTTTTTGGAAAACCTTGGTGTCTTCGGTTGAGGAATTCAATAATTTTTTCTAGAAGAAAAACAGTTGATTAATACATGTAAATATGCGTATATCAATTTAAAGAAACACACATTTGATTCGTGCAAATGGAGAACGTTACAACGGGTAAAATAAGTATTGAACAAGTCACCATTTTCCCCAGTAAACATATTTCTAAAGATGCTATTGACATGAAATTTTCATCACGTCGGTAACAACCAATTCAATCCATACATACAAAGAAACCAAAACAAATAAGTTCAGAAATTAAGTTATGCGTAATAAAATGGAATGACACAGGGAAAATGTATTGAACTCAAGAAGAAAGGGAGGTGCAAAAAGGCATGGAAAGCCAAGACACCAGCTGAAATCTATCAGTAATTAGAAAGCAATCCTGCCCCTTGTCAGTGCAAAATAATATCAGCTGGTTCAGTCTCAACTGATGGCCTATAAAAAGGTATCTCATTACCAAGGTGTCAGAAGAAACATCTCACAATGGGTAAAAGCAAAGTGCCCTCTAAGGACCTTTGCAACCCTATTGTTGTCAAACATATTGAAGCATTAGTTACAGAAAGATTTCTAAACTCCTGACTATTCCAGTGAGCAATGTTGGAGCCATAATCCTGAAGTGGCAAGAACATCATTTCACCATAAACCAGCCATGACCAGATGCTCCTCACAAGATTTATGACAGAGGAGTGAAAAGAATGATCAGAAGAGTTGTCCAAGAACCAAGGACCACTTGTGGAGAGCTTCAGAAAGACCTGGAATTAGCAGGTACAATTGTTTCAAAGAAGACAATAAGTAATGCACTCAACAGCCATGGTCTGTATGCATACTCACCATGCAAGATTCCACTGCTGAAGAAAAAAGCATGTTGGAAGTTTGTGTAAAGTTTGCTGCACAACATTTAGACAAGCCTGTGAAATACTGGGAGAATATAGTCTGGTCAGATGAGACCAAAATTGAACTCTTTGGATGCCCTAATACACACCATGTTTGGAGGCCAAATGGCACTGAACATCACCCCAAAAACACCATACTAACAGTGAAGTTTGGAGATGGGAACATCATGGTGTGGGGCTGTTTTTCAGCATACGGTGCTGGAAAACGTCATGTCGTTGAAGGAAGGATGAATCGAAAAATGTACCAAGACTTTCTTGATAAAAATCTGCTGCCATCTACCAGGATATGAAGATGAAACGAGGGAGGACATTTCAGCAAGCCAATGATCCCTAACACAAAGCCAAGGAAACACTCAATTGGTTTCAAAGAAAGAAAATAAAGCTGCTAGAATGGCCCAGTCAATCACCTGACTGAATCCAATAGAAAATCTATGGAAAGAACTAAAGATCAGAGTTCATAGAAGAGACCCACGGAACCTTCAAGACCTGAGGAGTGTTTGTGTGGAAGAATGGGCCAAAATCACACCTGAGCAATGCATGCGACTAGTTTCTCCATACAGGTGGAGTCTTGAAGCTGTCATTACCAACTAAGGATTTTGTACAATGTATTACATACATTTCAGTTAGAGTGTTCAATACTTTTTCCCTGTGTCATTCCATTTTACTACACATATCTTAACCGCTTGCCTACAGGGCACTTATACCCGCTTCCTGCCCAGGCCAATTTCCAGCTTTCAGCACTGTCACACTTTGAATATCAATTGCACGGTCTTGCAACACTGTACCCATATGAAATTTTTATCATTTTTTTGTGACAGAGCTTTCTTTTGGTGGTATTTAATCACCTCTGGGTTTTTTATTTTTTCTTAAACAAACCAAAAACCGCTAAAAATTTTGAAAAAAAAAAAGTTTTTTCTTAGTTTTTGTTGTAAAATTTTGTAAATAAGTGATTTTTCTCCTTCACCGATATGCGCTAATGAGGCTGCAGTGATGGGCACTGATAGGCTGCACTGATAGATGGTACTGATGAGGAGGCACTGGTAGGTGGCACTGATGGGCATTGACAGGCAACACTGATGGGCACTGAAAAGCAGCACTGATATATGGCATTGATAGGCGGCACTGATAGTTGGCACTGACTGGCAGCACTGATAGGCAGCACTGACTGGCAGCTCAGATGGGCACTGATATGTGGCATTGATGTGCACTGGTAGGCACTGATATGTGGCACTGATGTGGCACTGTTCAGCACTGACAGCTGACACTGATGGACACTGACAGGTGGAACTTCTGGGGCCACACTGATCATCAGGGCACACTGATCATCAGTGCCCTGATAAGTGTACATGTCTTCTCCGCGGAATGCCGATTACCAGCTCTCCTCTCCTCTTGAGCTGTCAGCGTGAGAGCTCGTGAGGAGAGAAATGCCGATAACCGGCATTTCCCTGTTTACATGTGATCAGCTGTGATTGGACACAGCTAATCACATGACCGAGCCGACATCTTCGGCTCTTTCTGTAGATCGGTGATCCGCTGTGTCCGAGGGACACAGTGCACCGCCGATCGCCACACGCTCCCTGAGCAGCGCATGCGCGGTGAGAATGAGAGGACGTCATATGATGTCCTCCCAGAACGAGAGAACCATCTTGCGCCTGTCATTGGACTATATGGCGGGCGGGAGGTGGTTAATTTCTGAACTTATTTGATTTGGTTTCTTTGTATGTATGGATTGCATGGGTTGTTGAAGACATGTGGTGAAAATTTCATGTCAATAGCACCTTTAGAAATCTGTTTACTGAGAAAAATGGTGACGTGTTCAATACTTGTATTACCTGATGTATATCAGCATTTCACAAAGCTAAATCCTAAACTCTATCCAATGTAACAGTGTATAAACAGCAACCTTACCAAATTCTCCATTTCCATTTCACTGGTTTCTTTGGTTTGAAGCAATGATTGTAAATTGCTCTCTAGGGTAGAAAACGTTTCATTACGCTCCTTCAACTGCTTCTGCAGTTCGTTTGCCTAGCAGAATGTAATGAATGAAATAAAATAAAACTGAACAAAAATGGAAAAAAAAATATGACAACAAAACAAAAATGGAACCAAATACATGAAAGACGCACTATTTTTGCCTTTTTGTTTAAAGTGGTTGTAAACACTTGCGTATACAGTCAGGTCCATAAATATTGGGACATCAACACAATTCTAACATTTTTGGCTCTATACACCACCACAATGGATTTGAAATGAAATGAACAATATGTGCTTTAACTGCAGACTGTCAGCTTTAATTTGAGGGTATTTACATCCAAATCAGGTGAACGGTGTAGGAATTACAACAGTTTGCATATGTGCCTCCCACTTATTAAGGGACCAAAAGTAATGGGACAATATGCTTCTCAGCCGTTCCATGGCCAGGTGTGTGTTATTTCCTCACTATCCCAATTACAATGAGCAGATAAAAGGTCCAGAGTTCATTTCAAGTGTGCTATTTGCATTTGGAATCTGTTGCTGTCAACTCTCAAGATGAGATCCAAAGAGCTGTCACTATCAGTGAAGCAAGCCATCATTAGGCTGAAAAAACAAAACAAACCCATCAGAGATAGCAAAAACATTAGGCGTGGCCAAAACAACTGTTTGGAACATTCTTAAAAAGAAGGAACGCATCGGTGAGCTCAGCAACACCAAAAGACCCGGAAGACCACGGAAAACAACTGTGGTGGATGACCGAAGAATTCTTTCCCTGGTGAAGAAAACACCCTTCACAACAGTTGGCCAGATCAAGAACACTCTCCAGGAGGTAGGTGTATGTGTGTCAAAGTCAATAATCAAGAGAAGACTTCACCAGAGTGAATACAGAAGGTTCACCACAAGATGTAAACCATTGGTGAGCCTCAAAAACAGGAAGGCCAGATTAGAGTTTGCCAAACGACATCTAAAAAAGCCTTCAAAGTTCTGGAACAACATCCTATGGACAGATGAGACCAAGATCAACTTGTACCAGAGTGATGGGAAGAGAAGAGTATGGAGAAGGAAAGGAACTGCTCATGATCCTAAGCATACCACCTCATCAGTGAAGCATGGTGGTGGTAGTGTCATGGCGTGGGCATGTATGGCTGCCAATGGAACTGGTTCTCTTGTATTTATTGATGATGTGACTGCTGACAAAAGCAGCAGGATGAATTCTGAAGTGTTTCGGGCAATTTTATCTGCTCATATTCAGCCAAATGCTTCAGAACTCATTGGACGCCGCTTCACAGTGCAGATGGACAATGACCCAAAACATACTGCAAAAGCAACCAAAGAGTTTTTTAAGGGAAAGAAGTGGAATATTATGCAATGGCCAAGTCAATCACCTGACCTGAATCCGATTGAGCATGCATTTCACTTGCTGAAGACAAAACTGAAGGGAAAATGCCCCAAGAACAAGCAGGAACTGAAGACAGTTGCAGTAGAGGCCTGGCAGAGCATCACCAGGGATGAAACAAAGCGTCTAGTGATGTCTATGCATTCCAGACTTCAGGCTGTAATTGACTGCAAAGGATTTGCAACCAAGTATTAAAAAGTGAAAGTTTGATTTATGATTATTATTCTGTCCCATTACTTTTGGTTCCTTAATAAGTGGGAGGCACATATGCAAACTGTTGTACTTCCTACACCGTTCACCTGATTGGATGTAAATACCCTCAAATTAAAGCTGACAGTCTGCAGTTAAAGCACATCTTGTTCGTTTCATTTCAAATCCATTGTGGTGGTGTATAGAGCCAAAAATGTTAGAATTGTGTCGATGTCCCAATATTTATGGACCTGACTGTACCTACTGAAGTGACTAGCCTCAGGTAATACACAAAAATGAAACAAAGCCTCCTATATACGTTGTACCTATTTATCTGCAGCCCTCTCTCATGTTTAGCCTTCTAAAGCACTCATTTACACAGCACATTTTTTTATCTACAGGGCAGGGATCTGTTATCAGACTTCACAGAGCCGAGTGTAATCTTAGACCTGAGTGGATGGAATAGATACACTCCCCACAACACAGTCTCATAGGGAAATATACACAAATGATGCTGTCAATCACCTGCTGTGTGCTGGAGAGGGGGTGGGCCATCTCCTGTGACTGTATTGTATGAGCACAGCCTGTGAGAAGTAACTCATGCAGATGGAGGAATGAAAGAGGAGACACTAGGTGCTTTGGAAAAGGGCAAGTACACACAATAGAAGGAAATGCTTTGTTAATTTTATATTTCAGAGGTTTACAACCACTTTAAAGCTGAAGTTTAGTCAAAATATATTTTTTCTCCTATAGCTTTGATAGCATCACTTACCTGCGATGAATTATACCTCATATTTGTCAGGCAGCTGGTTCCTGTAGAAATCTTCTGTACAGTGATGACATGTCCTCTTCCTGTTTCTGAACTTAAGGCACTGAGGGGGTTAATAGCTCAGAGTCTTCTATATGCTGTAGCGAAAGAGTGGCCCGTCCCACCCGCTCCATTGACAAAAGCCTGTGCATTGATTATATGGCATGTAACACAATTTGTTAATTCTAATATACAACAAGCTTTTCTCCCCATTCACAGATTGTGTGCTTTTATCAGTAGCAGGAGGGCAGGCTGTGGTTGGCTCTGTTTCACTGCAGCTCACAAAATACTCCTAACTATTAAGGCATAATTAGACAAAAAAAGAAAAAAAAAAAAAAAAGAAAAAAAGAATATATTGCAGATTGTCAGGACTTAGATGTGGCGGCTGCATTAGTTTTTCTTTTATTTTTTCCACCTTAATTTTACCTGGTGATCTTGCCAGTAACACAATTTCGTTTTAAGGTTGCTACAACTCCTCCTCCTCTGTATGTATGGAGAAGCATGGTCAGAAAAGTAGCCACCCTTGGAGGATAATATTGTCAATCTGTGGAGAGGATAGTGTTCGATGAACTAGCGGATTTAGATGGACTTTACATAAGGGACTAACATATTTAGTCTAGGTTTGCACTACCAGCAGAGCTGGCTGTTCCACTGAAAAGCAATCTATAGTGGACAATTTTTTCCCAGAGGAGTTTGACAGGTGGTGAGAACGTTAAAGCACAGTACAAATGTGGCTCAAATGCCAGTTTTTACTGCCCTCCAACTGCAAGCGTAAACAAGCCCAAAAGCATAACTACATCTAACACTTTGTAAGCCAATTAAAAAAAGCAATAAAGGTTTTAACAACAGTAATAAAAGCTGAATGCTGAAGGCAACCCTGTCAGTGTTAATGTTTTCTCTCAACCGGCTAACTGCCACCTTTGCTGAACACCTTGGCCTGTTAAACGAGTCTTAAAAATAACAGACTTACTAACAAGATCAACAGGCCAAAATAAAGGTAAAGAAAAGCCTAAAAAAATTAATGCGGCTGCCATATTTAAGTATTACTAAACTGTAACATATTAAATGTTTTGTTTTTGGATTTAGACATGCTTTATCTCCATCAGAATCAGACGTTCAGCAGGATACAAGCTGCACAGAAGATTTCTACAGTATCAAGCTGCCAAACAGGATGGTGAATACTTCATTAAAGAAAAGTGATGTGACTGCAGCTATAAGAGCAAAATTATTTTTTCACCAAACTTCAGCATAAAGTAGACATGCAAAAATAAATAAAAAGGTATTTTCCTAAAAGATGAACATGGCATGGATGTACTTGAACATATGTTTGAGAAGGTTAGTTTCCTAGCTATATGAATGTGTGCTAAAGAAAGCGAGTTAAAGTGTTACTAAACCCACAACAGTAAAATCATTCTGTATATGCTGTAAAGCATGCTTGTTATACTCGCTGTGGAACCTAAGGGATTAATCCTCTGCATTGTGTAAAAAAGGCTGTTTGATCCTGTCTTCTCTGATCCTCCCTTTCTTCCAGTGCCCCCCTCTTATCTCCTGATAAGACATATCATGTGGAGTCACTTTGCGCATGTTCACTGCTAGATAGGTTTCTTTTTTTTCTTGGGAGAGTGCATGTCATCACCACAGGGCCAGTCAGCACTGTCCAGACAGAGGTCAGGGGTTCTGCATCCTCCTACAGCAACATTAAAACTCCTCCTACAAGCTTTAACCAATACTCAGCTGGACACTGATAGAAGTCACAAGACTGCTCTAACTGCAGATGAGAAAGGGTATTTAGCAGTTTATATTTCCTAACATAATTGCAGTCCATGTACTGTGGGAGACCAGATATAGTGAATGCAGGGTCTGGAGTTTAGTAAATACATCTTTATCAAATGTACCAGCTGTAGTCAAAACACATTGCTGGCGTTTGGCTGGTAAATACATAATATAGTGAATTTGAGTGAAAAAAGGGTTGTTTGATAAATTTGTAACCAGTCAAATGCATCTATAGCCAAAAGTTTGTGTTTTAGTTTTGATAGAGAGGGGAGGGATTAGAACTCCCGCACCACTGGTGAGATTCCTTCCTGTCTGGTAAAAAAAAAAAGGGGTGGGGGGGGAAATCCAACCGCAACATAGACCAATTTTATTTTTATTTTTTAAATAAGTAGGGCAATGCTAGAATCAGCTTTCAGCTTTTTATTGTTGACAGATTCCTTGCTGCATACTCCACTTCCTTTTGGGTAAAACATTGTCCTTAGAACAGAAAGTGAGAGGCTCTCTCACACAGCTCCTAGATTGAATAATATCTGACAGGAGTTCTAAACTTTCCCCCATTAAATCCAGAAACACACCTAATCATAAAAGGGGACAAAAGCAAAAACAATATGTGACCTATGCTTACAAGCCATTAAAAAAATGATGTATTCAATATTTCCTGTCAGTATTTTGAGGTCATCCAACTAGATTGTGTATTGGGATTAATGAATGTACTAGGATACTACCTTTTGATGTACATGTGATAAAATTATAGATAACAGCAGCATTTGTGCCAAGATCAGCCATGAGGATCATGTAAATAATGAATACATTTGCCAATCACACACAGTGGAGGCAGGATGAGCAAATCCAAGCAACTGATCGTAGGATCAAAGGCTGCTGCATACAATCAGCAAAATCAAAATTGTATTTTGATACAATTGTATTAAAAATTGTATTAAACTGTCAGATTCTAACAATGTTACCCAGCAAAGGTGTACCCTTTGAGACACCTTCACCTGGAGACACCTAGATGTGTGCATGAAAAAAGGCAGAGAAAACACAATCTAATATTTTCGCTTGTGGACATTTAAACCAATTAGGTACTTCATATTTCTGTCTAAACCTCCACTTCAAGTTCAAAAACAGTTTATGAAATGAAAAAAATAAATAAATAAAAGCCCCAACTTAAATAAGAAGTTTATTGTTATTTTTAGAAATTATACTTATCTAGGTGGATGCAGCATCAGTCTGAAGCTGCATCTGTCCCCCGTCGGCTCTAACACTGAGAACTGAGTGATCAAACACCGCTGATCGCTCATTTCTCAGTGCTCCATAAGCAGAGAGCTGGTGACTGTCAGTCACTGATCCCTGCTCTACCGCGCCCCTCCCTCACTCCTCACTGGAGCACCGAGGTATGGAGAGGGCGGGAGCGGCTGGCTCTGGCTCTCATGGGATCACCAGGTTCCGGTCTATGGAATTGGGTGAATGCCAAATTTAAAGTCGAGATCTTTCCCCAGTCTGGACTGGCTGAGTGACATCAGCTGACAGCGAACTTCAGCCTGCTGTCGGCTAAAAACGGGTCACATGAGTGCAGAATAAACTTCACTCCTGTGATCCACAGGAGAAGTACAGCCAAACAAGCTTTAGCTGTACTTCTCCTCTAATGTTTTTGCAAGATTTTTTACTTGGAATTTAAAAAAAAAAATCCATATCTACGTAAAAATCTGTCAAGAAGGCATCAATGCTGCAATATCAGATGAATATATCCTTTCAACGCATGCTTCAGTTTTAAAGTGTCAGTCATGGGGGGATTTGAAATCAAAATATCCTTCAGCAAACTCAAGTTTATCTTGATACATCACAACATGCTATTCTCATACTAAAATTGGCAAACCCCTACTCTTCATACATAAAGACCCTTGACCTCCATGTGGACCTATAGCCTGTCGGTGTGTATCTGTTCAGAATATTGAGCTTCTAACCCCTCTGTTACCTTGGTTTCTGTATCATGAAGCTTAGTTAAGGTCTCTTCTATTTCTATCAGATGTTGTTCTTCTGCTGTATCCAGTTTAGATTGAAGAGCTTCCAGTTCATACTCTTTTTCTTCATTAGAAGACTGTAGTTTTACCTTCAAAGCATCTATCTCTTTAAGGCGTTCAGCTCTCTCAGCCTCTTGTTTAGACTTGAGCTGTTCAATTTCTTTTTGGTGTTCTAACTTGAGATTCTCTATCTTAGCTTTAAGTTCAATTATTTCAGAGTTCCCTGTAAGTGAACCTTTGCTGAATGAAAAAGTCAGCTCTTCCATTGCTTGCTGATGTGAACTGATTGCAGATTCCAATTTTGATTTCCAAAGTTCTATCACATCAGCATTTTCCTTGTTTGCATGGGTGAGCTTTACTTTCAAGCTCTCATTTTCTTTAGAAATCTTTTCTACTGAGGTTTTTAGCAATACAACTTCTTTCTCACGATCACCTTGTGTACTCTCAAGCTTACTTTTGAAGGACAGAATCTCTTGATCATGTTTCTTGTTAAGTTCTCCTATATTTTCTTGGAGAGAATTTATTTCTTGCAACAACGAAAGTGATGAGTCCACATCACTAGATTGTTTGCTACATTCTACAAGCTTCTGACGTAGGTCAGATACCTCTTTCGTTTTTAGCACCAAGTCTTTCTCTAATTCCATGATACGGGATTTTTCAGAGACAGTAGCCACCTGTGATAAGCAATCATTAAGGAAGGAAAGGAACATTGGTTAATTAAGAAACTGATCTAGACAGAATTAATAAGAACGCTCTTTAAATATTTTACAACTCTAAAGAGGTGTACAAGAGGCCTAAAAATCTCAACTGACATTGGAGAGGGCAATGCTCCACAGGTGTTCTTTACAGCCAAACAAAGCACAACCAAAATCAAAATCTTGGTTGCAGGTGGATTTCAGGGGACTAATGCATAAAAAGGCTTTATAAAAGCAGACAGTTCTTCTTTATACTGAAATGGTCTTGGTGGTATACATTACACCTATTTGGCACCATCATTATCTCCACTTCAGTCCAAGCAATGTTCTCAACCACCAGCTTTGAAGCCTGCACAGAAATTAATAATGGAATTAACTACTGGGCCTATTCTGAGAAAATGCAAAGAATCATGGGTGTGGTCGCAGTAACAGAGGGTAATCGTAGTAAAGAAATCTCTGTCTAACATTATGGACCAGATTATAAGGGAGACATTCAGTATAGGACACCAAGAAGTTGATTTAATAAAAATGAAGAGTGCAAAACCTGGTGCAGCTCTGCATAGAAACCAATCAGCTTCCAGGTTTTATTGTCAAAGTTTATTTGCACAAACTGAAGTTTGAAGCTGAATGGCTACCATGCAAGATTGCACCAAATTTTGCACTAGCCAGTTTTAGTAAATCAGCCCCCATTTGTCTAAACAGAACCATGAATTTCACTCAGGGCTAGACAAACTCAGGTATAGGGTAGTCAATAAAAACATTTGGTGCACTAATGATTTAGAACTTCCTTGTCATCATGTTCCAATGTCCCTTAAAATTGACAGAAGGCTCTTGATTGAACTGACTGACCTGTGAAATCTACATTATTTTTTTTATTTGCAATTTATAGCCTGGCGCAAAAAAAAAAAATCAAACTTAAAATTCAAATGTGAAATTATACAAGTAATGTATTAAATAAAATTGCTTAAAAAAAAAATCTAAAATCCTACAAGTATAGGTTGAACCAAACAAAACATTTGTAAGCCAAAGCACAGCATTATATCCCATAACCTCAGTAAAAAAAATCATGCATATTAGTAATTCTAACATTAAGCCTATTCAATACATAATAAAAAGCATGTCTGACAATAAAAGCCCAACAAAAACAGCCTCTGTCACAATAAAACCACCAACGCAATGTTAAATATTCTCACGGTAAAAGCTACATACAGAGAAGGTTGTTATAGGTTACTAATATTAAGTGAAGCAGACACAATCCAAATAACTGCTTTATAAAACTTTAGAAACCGGAAGCACACCACTCTTGAAAAAGCTAAAAAAAACAAAAAACAAAAAAATTAAATACTTAATCTAACCAACAGGAAAGCAAATCCTTATTTAAGGCCGATTGGGTGACATAATTATTCCTTTAAATAAATATCAATGCCATTTTTCTTATCAACAATAAGATAAAAGGTGGCTATGCTTTTCACATACATGCTCTGCAAGTTAGTTCCCAAACATTTATAGACAAACTAGCATGCAACACTTAAACCACCAGTTTTAAGCACAGAACCAGAGCTAAATAATCAATAAAGCCTTTATGTATTAGTAATTGCAAGACCTACTACCCCGGGCAAGAAAAACACCCCTTGCAGTAGGCACAATACTTACTTTTACAGAAACTTGCCTTGGTTTTGGCTGCAAACAACAAGAAAGGTCAACACAACAAAAACAAGGCTATCTGAAGTCCTTAAACCAATATCAAGTCCAAAAATGATGGGTCTAATTCTGTGCTGCTCAGCAAATCAATCTGCTTATAAAGTAAACCTGAAATGTAAGTTAAGAATACAAATAATAGCTATGCATAAAACTTTCTAATCAATCTGTTGCAACTGAGTGAGACTATCCATTACCACCAAAAAACACCAATCAGATGCTGACAATTTGACTTTAGGTGCTGCCATGGCTGCTGTAGGGTGGAGCTTGTGGTCAATCAATGGTTTCACCTCCCAGCCATTATTTCCCATTCTACATTCCACTGTGCATTGGATCAGGGAAAATGACAATATCACAAAAGATTTAAACATTATGCATAGAGAGGTCATGTTTAGGGCTGGTTCGCACCAGATTCAGGTGTGAACCGACCCAATAAGCCAGCTTCTTGTTGGCTATTTGCATATTGAAAGAAGCTGATTTTGAAGGTTTGACATTGTTAATCGCTAAAAAGATGAATACGTAATTAGCCATTTCTACATCACCACAGTTACACCTTGAATTTTGCATCCATTTTTAAATTAAAGTTTGCTGTTAAGTTCAAGAAGCCCAGTCACTCTAGCGACCAGTATAAACATCCAGAACTAGGAGTCATCAAATAACCTAAAACCACTTAACATGCCATTATCTGGGATGTCTAGGAACAAATGAAGAAAAAAAAACTTATAGATCCAACACAGAAAGTTGGAAAGTAGCAAAAACACCATCAGTAATTTGCAAAATGTTGATGCTACAAAGTTTAGTTTAGTTCTTTTACATAGGGTTGGATAAGTGACATGTTTTCTAGCCATTTTATGTTCTGAAGTTAAAGGATAAGTTCACCTTTTAAAAAAAAAATAATAAAAGAGAATTTATTATCTTTTGTTTCTGGAGCTTCTAAAGCATTGCACCAGTGATCAGCAGATCACTGGTGCCATGCAGGTCTCCCTGATTTCTCGAACATCCCGTATGGGCAAGATGATAGATACTACCAGGAAGGCCCAATGAACTACCACAGCACTGTGGTAGTTCATTGAAAACTACAAACTAACAGCCGCAAACTCAGAACTTGTAGTTTTCCCATTCACAGAATACTGTGAATAAGTGACACGGCCAGGCGGGCGGAGCTTCGCACAGCCGCGTTTTTTTAAAAATTGTGACAGTTTGCAGGGCAGGATAAGATCCCTTGCTAGCTGTCACAATGGGGATCTAGAAGGGGGGTGTCTGCAGAAGGCGGTCCGATCGTAACATGTTGCACCCTGAATATGGGTGTAACATGTACCATGTTATGAAAGGAGAACTTATCCTTCAAGGGTGCAGATTGGGACAATGCTTTTAAACAATGCCACTGGTGAAAATAAATAAAAGTCAGCAGTTACAAAGACGGTAGCTGCTGACTCCAAAAACAAAAAAGAAAAGTCACTCACTTGTCCTAGGATCCCGCGGTATCCTCACCGTAGCTGAGTTCACCGGCTGTCCTGCATCTTAAGTGTGGGCACCCGGCTGTTACAGCATGTGGGTTCACAGCTGGAGGCCCACTGCACATGCACGAGTAACGCATTGTGAATGGTCCCACAGTCCTCTGGGACCTGTCACGTGTCCCAGAAGACTGCGGGAAGGGAGAGGAGAACTTCTGCTTTCGATCACCTAGGGAATGGCAGCGAAAGTGGGAGTGGATACCTATTAAAATCAGGTACCTGCTCCCCAAAGGTGCCATTCATTAATGGGGAGTGGGGGATGAGGCCTTGAAACGGAACTTCCCCTTTTGGGTGGAGCTCTGTTTTAAATACTTATTTTCCATGCCATTTGAGAGCGATTAACTTGCTTTATTTCCTATGCAGCCACTTACAGCCATCAACATACCTTTTTTTTCCTAACAGGTTTTGGCAAAAAACAGTTCACACATTTTAGGGCCAGTGTATACAGGTTGTGGGGACCAGTTAAAGTGCTTGTAAACCTCAGATATGATATGAATAAAGCAGATCATTCTATACAGTGTACTTGCCTCTATCCAAAGCACTGAGTATGATTTCTCTCTGCTGCCTTATTCCACTGTTATCTGTACAAGTCACTTCTAATAGCTTTTCCAGACACCAAGAGATAAAAAGGTGATGGGGGAGGAGAGCACTATCACACAGCCTCCCTCTGCTAGAGCTGAGAAATAACCTTTTGATCTGTGTACATTTAGAATGATCTACAGAACAAATGGCTGCAGATAAACAAGGACAACTTCTATAGGAGGATTTGTTTCACCTCTATGTATCATCTGAAGCTTTTCACTTTGTTGGGTATATGTATGTGAGGGTTTTCAACCACTTTACAGCAGAACGTAACCCAAAAGGAGAAGTTCCGCTTGTCTGCATTCCCATCTCCTCTTTAATGATTGCCACTTTTTTTGGGGGAGGTAGCAGGTACCTAGTTTTGACAGGTACCCACTCCCACTTCTAGTTAAAAAGCCAAGGTGATCTGAACAAAAGTTCCCCCCTCCTTCCCCCACATCCTTCTGGGACAGATCACAGGTCCCAGAAGACTGCGGGATCATTCACAAAGCGCACACAACACATGTGCACCAAGAAATCGGCTGTGAAGCCACAAGGCTTCACTGCCAGTTTCCCTTAAAGTGTTACTACACCCACAACAGTAAAATCTGTCTGTATATGCAGTAAAGCATGCTTGTTATACTCACTGTGGAACCTAAGGGGTTATTCCTCCACACTGTGTGAAAAGCCTGTTCTCCTGATAGAACAGAGACTAGGGACAAGCTGCACATGTTCAGTTTGGTGTGTATTGCTAGAGAGGTTTTTTTTGTTCTTTGGAGTGCACATGATCAGCACAGGGCAATCAGCACTCTCCAGCCAGAGGTCAGAGGTCCTGCATCCCTGCTGCAGGAGAATGAAAACTCCTCCTACAAGCTGTAACCATTGCTCTACTGGACACTGATTGAAGCTGATGAGAAAAGGTATTTAGTAGTTTATATTTACTAAAATAATTGCATTTCCATGTTCTGGTACTGTGGGAGACCAGATATAGTGAGTGCAGGGTCCTGTAAAATGCCAGTGCTAGTGACCTGAAGATGATTGAAGAATCGACTCGGATGAGGTAAGTGTCTTTTTATTAAAAGTCAGCAGCTACAGTATTTGCAGCTGTTGACTTTTTGACAATTTTCTTTGGGGAGACTGCAGAACCGCTTTAAGGTCAATCTGAAATCAGTCAGCATTTCTGTTTTTTTTCTGCCATAGAAGTCAGTATGAATCCTAACCAAATGCATGGAAAACTCAGTCAAAAGAGCCACTGGGCTGTCAAAAATGTTACCAGCTTAGTAGAACTATAGACAAAACGTTTTTTGGGGTTTTTTTTTTTATAGAATAAGGGAGGTTTATGACCCCTGTCAGTTTATTTTTTGCCATCTGTGTCCCATTGGGGAGATTTACCTTCACTTCCTGTCGCATAGCTAAAACAGGAAGAGAGAAAAATCCTTGCAAATTAAGGGAATTCCTTGAGGACCTCCAGGTCACCAAAACTAGTGTCCTCACTGGAAAATATCCCCTCTGTTACTTTTCTGGGGACAGCCCAAGATTTGGGGTTTCTTTTACTTTCATTTTCGATGATAATGGTCTCCTCTCTATCCAAAAAAAAAAAGTTTTGCCTTTACCTATACTTTAAATATTTATTCATTTATTTCCATTAAACAATTCAAATACAATTTAATGTACGTTGCAGATATATTTTGGGTCCAGATTTAAAGGTGGTCAATTTAAAGATGTACAAACCATGGCATGGTGGTGTACACTACACAAAACGTTCAAATATGGGGGCTGTTTTTAGTCTTCTTTCAAATTAAAAAAAATTAGGGCTTGCACAGGCAAAGCACATGCTGCAGAAAAAAAGTAAAAAAAATGCATGTGAACATACTGCCTATGCAATGTAAAGCTGGATGTCAACATGTGTACACTATGTGCACACTAATACAATATAATGTGAATGAGATCTTGCATTCACTTGCAATGAGTCTGTGCATCTCAAACACAAGCAGAATGTATCTGAAAGCAGATAGCATTTAGCCATCGACACAAGGCCAAAGGCCACATGGCCTTACATCGCCACAACCCATACATTTTCAGGACATTCATCCAACTAGATTGTGGCATACATAAATAAGAGTAAGTAAGGAAAACTCCCTTAGCTGATACAAGGAACTTCAGTTACTAAAAAAACACAAGGCTTCCAAATGGAATTCAGCTAGCTTTGATACTAAAGGAGTGAAGGGGTTTTATATTTTCAAATGAATGTGAGAAAATGTCAATGAAAGTGGCTCTGTGCTTTGCTCATACAGGGCAAATAAACAGGTTCACTTGACTACCCTTCTACAGCAAAACATACTTACCTTTTCTTTACTCATCTACCTCTCCATCAGGCTACTGAGAGTAAGAAAAGACATCTCTACATAATCTGACTTAAAAATAGCTGGGGACACGCTTCTTTCTCCCATTTAACAAGTCACATAGGAGAATATGCGTAAGACATAAAAGGCACCATACTAAAATTGATTGGCATTTCTGTTCACTCCCTATGGCTGAACAGAACCCAGTGGGGGGGAATAGAGGAGCATAAATGCTGCTACACAGAGGGAAGTTAAGTGGCTCTACTGCCTTGCACTTGATGGGCAAAGCACATAATCTCTTTAATATAGAAAGGATTTTGAAGTTAAATCAGCTTGGCTGAAATTAGGATTTTTGTACTCCGTATAAAAACCTTTTTTTGCAATCCATTGAGAGACACAAGTCTTTAACTTTGGGTTATACTTTACACTGCCACCTACCGGAGGACTGAAAACTGGCAAGCAAAAAACAAAAAAAGTAAGGTAGCCCAGGATAACCCTCCTCTTACTACCAGAATGAGTATGACTTAGGTTTGTAGCAAAGCAGTACCAGGAGCATGATCATAAATAGAGCAGTGGGATGGAAGTCCCTCAATTGAAGCAAAGAAAACAAAATAAACGTAATTAAAAGAAGTAAAAAAAACCAAACAAACCAAAAAACCCTTGTCTTTATGCAAAATCAGAACTTTTTTTGCAGGATAAAGGCTGCCAGTTCGGGCACTTGCCTCATATGTCTCTAATGGTTTCAAACTGCAGTTTCTGGAGTGTAGAAAGAGCCAGATTCAGTTCCCACAGAATCACAGAGAAACAGACAGGGGGAGCCACATGGGAGACACCCTGTCTTAATCAAGACCTGAGAGGCCATGTGTCTATGAAACAGGATAGAAAAGGGAATGTCTTTGATCCTTTAGTTTTAAATGACTCAGGGCAACAGCACTGGGTGAAGCAAGATCTTCTAGTTTCAGAGTGGTGCGCACTGCATCAGTCAGATCCAAAACAGTCTTTAATTTGGGAGTAACAGCAGTAGAATGCAACTCCTCAGGGGCAAGTTCACCAATCAAGGACTGCATCAAACCAGACAGTTTCTGCAGCTGATGGCTCAGAAATTATAAACAATTCAGATATAAAATCTACAGGAGAGGGTGCAGGAGTGTACTAGTGGACGCTGTTTTCAGAGTCAGCAAATAACTGGGCGATTAGGTCATGACGTCTTGCATGACTGAAGTAAAAACAAAAGCCAAAAGGGGAACAGTTCCAACCACATCTGAAAGAACTAAACAGGACTATGAGAAAGGCATAAACTCCAAGAACAGAGGGATGCAAATTCTAGGACCTCCCAATGCCAAAAACCACCCACAACCTCAACCCAACTGACCTACTCAGTGAGTCTTTAGAGACAGGGAAAATGCTGAGGCAAGGCCAGCAGCCCAGGAAAGAGCTCTGCAGCTAACATTTACCAAAACAGTGTCTGGAAACTGCCCTATACAGAACCCAGTGCCCAAAAGCCACTTCCAGACTATTCCTGCAATAACCAGTACAGCAGGGTGAATACATGGCTGTCCAAACACCAGTGCAAGTAATTACACATTAATGGAAAAAAAAGGCACTAGAAAAAGTGCTAGCAAAAAGATCAGCTAGTCTTTTCCACAATGAAGCTGTAGATGATTGTATCACGAGAGGATGGGAGGGGTTATTCTAGGCTGGCCTACAATATCATTTGCCAGTGTCCAGTTCTTCAGCAGGCAGTATTATAATGAAAATCTTAAAGACTGCCTTTGTCCCTCAGTGGACGAAAAAAGAAACACTTATTGTCACTGCATTAACTAAAGAAACCGACACTACAAAAACAGTGAAAAGCTAGATTACCAACTGTAAACCCAAAGAGAGGATATTGCCCAAGAAAATGTGATAACTGTATGATTTTCAGTTTATGCAATGTATCAGGATCCCTTTATCTAGTTATAGAAGCTGGTTAATAGCATATAATGAAACAATACAGTGTGAGTGAGAAATGAAAAGATAACATTTATTTTTTGTGAAAGAGAATATTGTTTTAGTCAAGAAATAGACACATTTGTGTACCACATCAGCCAAAGAAAGATTTGAATTGAGTCTGGAAAATTCTTTAAGACCAAAGACTACATCTGGTATTGTACCATGACAGTATCTACTGTAGCTAGAGAAAGCTTGTGAAAAAAAATAAAAAAGTGTGCTGTGTTGGGAGAGTTTCCATGAAATATTGAAAACCATTACCCTAGTGTCTTCTAACTCTCTCTGGAGTTTGTCAGCTTTGGTCTTTTCAAAGAGCAGGCTCTGTTCAAGCTCCTTAATGCGGGCATGCTCCAGTTTGGTCTGCGTCTGTTAGTAAAAAGGGAGAGGAAGAGAACACAACAGTGCCACCATCACATGCCAGCACGAGAGGTAGGAGCCACATGCAGGCCGTGCTCCGGCACGATCGGACCATTGATGAGCAAAGATGCAGTGGGTAAATAACAGAAGAGAGGAGGATGACTAGATGATTCTTTGATGAGGGTGATCAACAAGAAAAGTGGGAAGAAATTGATGGTGAAAGACAAAAAGAAAGGCAATAAGTAGAAACACAGGACAGGTGCATGCAGCAAGTAGAATTATGTATATATTTTTTTAGAAAAATAAATGCATTAGCATAAATTTAGAACATTATGACTTTGCAAGCAATTATTTGTTAATCGTCATTTAAATCGACTTTTTTTTTAAATATATATTTAATTTGAGAGAAAAACACAGTCACTAATTTTTTTGTGGATATGTATTAAGAACTAATACATTAGATTAAAAAACAAAAAGTTTAACTGGACTGTAATTTGTTATTCTTCATTAAAAAAAAAAAAAAAAGTGGCGTTCCTTGGTAACTATATTAAGGACTGCCATGGTATTCTGTAGCGTGTTCAAGTGGAACTGTTCTATTAAAGTTATTTTTTAAAATTGAGAAAAAAATTAGCCTATCATTAGAAAATATTGTGGTGATTTGTTTAGCATGCAACTTGTGCTTACATCCAAAGACTCTTGGACAACTCTCCAATTTAGTCGACATGCAATTTTGTATTGCATATATGCTGGACAATTCCCTTTTACTGCCTACACCGGGGCAACAGGAAGCACCAAGGTGTGTATATTCATATTTGCTTTTTTAACAGAGATAAATGAACATCAGGCAAAAGGCTCAACATTAGGACTGTGCCCCATATGCAGTGACCTTGATCAAATATGCAGCCACATTATCCCATGTATGGCCACCTTTACAGACTGAATTAATTAAAAGACCCAGACTACCCAGATTATTTAGAGAAAGAGAGCAGCAACCACATCTCTGTCTCAATGAAAAGTAAGGGGTAAAGTTGTTTCTTGGGCAAACTTCAGGATATTGCAGGTGGCATTATTTTCTATTTGGCACCAAGATTTTAGATCTACACTTAAGCAGGGCCTTACAAAGGTTAAGTTAGTGTTTGAAATAGGAGTATTTCAGTTACTTTTAGTTAAACAGAAGCATGCACCAGTGGAAAAAGCTTGTGTTTTAAAAGCAATGATCAGCACTGAAGTATGAATATATTTATTAAAAGATATGGGCCATGTTAAGAGATCCTCGATTGTCAACAGGATTTTCTGCTATGCCCATTGACTTGCCTATCAAAACTGTGAAAATAACTAAACTGGGGGAAGGAATGGAAGGATGATAAAATAAAATGTAACTAAAATAAAAAAAAAAATGTGAACTGAAAAACTGAAATGTCCATTTTTATACAAGCAATCAACATTGTCATATACAGTTTTATGACAAAACTGGCTAATTAACAGAGTTATAAGGCAATAATTTGTTCATTCAAATAATTTTACTATAACAATTGCCATTTCTCAAAGGAAGCATAAAAGGAACGAAAATAGTTATATTGTTGGATTTGCTGCTGTAAATATGTTTAGAAAACTGGGGGTAAGTCAGATGACCTGCTTTAGCAGGGGAATTGAACAATCATTTCAACTCCACACCAGTTTTATAAGCATATAATAATGTAGCTTAATTTCAGATAGTACAAAGCAATAGCAAGCAAGATGCATTACCGACCAGTAGAGATGATGGAACTATTGAGTTTTTATTTACAAGAATGGCACTTTCCCAACTTGGGAGACTATCTTGTAAAATAATCTCTTTAGCACACTCCAGTATACTTGTAAATGCTTTGCCTCACATGTACTATTGTCAGTGCAACACATAGAATGTGGATATCCCTATATAAGATAATATGTTTTACCTCTAAATCACCCTTGGTTATAGACTCTTCTTCAACACGGAATTGAAGATCTTCAACTCTCCTGTAAAAATGAAACCTATCTAGTTAATGTGCAAACAAACAAACAAACTTTACCCTATTTTTAAGTTTAGAAGGTGTTAATAGTTATTGCAACTTAAAGTTCTTTCAGACTTTCTTTTATTTCCATCTGCAGCCACTGTGATCATCTTAAAATGTAAAAGATTTCAATGCAATATGGCAACCTGGAGACATTCTGTACACCAGCAGAAATATAAATTCCTGATTTTGTGATTGGCTCACCGATTTTTAATATACAAGGAAAGTTTTAGGTAACCCATGCTATAAAAGAGTTTCACTCTCTGGTGAGATGTTCCCTAAGGCTTCTCTACTGAAAAGATGCAGACACCACAAGCTTTCTGGATTAGAACACAGAATTAATCAGGTAGTTTTGATGAACACAGACTACCCCATTCAGAAATCAAGTCTAAAAAGGACATGGTGAAACAAACCACTATTTTTTCAGCACAGAAAAGGGGAAGAATCTGCAACAAGGATTATCAAAATTTTTGCAATGTACATTGATCACCCAGAAGGGATTGATTTTTCTCTCAACAAAATATGGGTATGCTCAGGGGGCGTGTCCAGCAAAGCTTTCCCAGTATGCAATCATTCGAAGGTGGCAACCTATAACCCAGGGTCTATATAAGGTATATATCCAGCTTGTGTCCTGTACTGCATGATTAAACTGATATTAAAAGCATCTTTTTTAAAAAAAAAAGTAAAAAATAACAGGTCATACTTGCCTGCTCTGTGTAATGGTGTTACACAGAGCAGCCCCCAATCCTCCTCTTCTCTGGTCCCCCACCAACACACCTGGCCCCTCCCTACTTCCAAATGCCCCCAGAGCAAGCAGCTTGCTAAGTGGGCACTCCAGCAGGCTCGCTCCTGAGCCGCTGCTCTATTCACACACACAGAGCTGTGGCTTGGCCCCGTCCCCTCTTTCTCCTCATTGGCTCACTGACTGTGATTGACACAGCTGATTCTGCCATCCACATGGTGCCGTACATCGTGTCAGCTGCCAGACCTCTGGGAGTGCTCCTCTGCCTCGCTGTGGACAGCCCGTGCGAGTATAGGTCCACAATGCAGCCGACAACTTAACTGCCATATGCGCAGTGAGGAGATGGGGAGAGGGATATGTACACAGTGATGCCGATGTATTGGACAACACGCCTAAAACATGCCTATAATAGTGAATATCTAATATCCATTTAATAAAGGTTACTGCACTAGGAGCCAGTGCGCTCTCTTTCCTTTGTGTCGCTTTCAATTCCCAGTGGTCCTGACAGCAGCAAGGCTTACCTAAATTTGGTTTCCTTACTGACTCAAATTGCCAACCTGTGAACTGCGGACTAAGGTAAACAGATCACTTGTGGCAGTAGCGCATGTTACTAGTATGCTGTGTTTACAGGCTGTGATTGACAGCAGTGGGAGCCAACGTCTCAGCCAATGAGGAGGGAGAGTCATGCACATTGCTAGATCGTGATCGGGCTCAGGTAAGTATTAGGGGGGCTGAAGGGGCTGCTGCACACAGAAGGCTTTTTACCTTCATGCATTCAAGGTAAAAAAAACCTTGAACCTTTGCAACCACTTCAAGATAGTGGGGGTTACACTTTAAAGCACTCACCTTTTCTCTTCTTCTAGTTGGTTTAGCAGTTCAACCTTCTCTCTGTCTGCTGCTTCAACCATAGCTCGTAGCTGGTCCATTTTAGCCTCCATTTCCATGACATACTGTAAATGAATACCATTAAAACAAATTGTATTATATATACAGTGTTTATATATATATATATATATATATATATATATATATATATATATATACACACATATACACATATACATATATACAGTTGCAAGAAAAAGTATGTGAACCCCTTGGGACTACGTGGAGTTTTGCATGAATTGGGCATAAAATGTGCTCTGAACATCATCTAAGTCACAACAATAGAAGAACACAGTCTGCTGAACATAATACTACACAAACATTAGATGTTGCCATGGTTTAATTGCACATAACATGTAAACATTCACAGTGCAGGGAGGAAAAAGTATGTGAACCTTTGGACTTAATAACTGGTTGACCCTCTTTTGGCAGCAATAACCTCAACCAAACGTTTCCTGTAGTTGCAGATCAGACCTGCACAACGATCTGGAGTCATTTTTAACCACTCCTCTTCACAAAACTGTTTCAGTGTAGCAATATTCTTGGGATGTCTGGTGTGAATCGCTCTCTTAAGGTCATGCCACAGCATTTCAATTGTGTTGAGGTCAGGACTCTGACTGGGCCACTCCAGAAGGCGTATTCTGTGCTGTTGCAGCCATTGTTTTGTTGAATGACTTGTATGCTTTGGGTCATTGTCCTGTTGCAACACCCATCCTCTGCGGAGCTTCAGTTGGCGGACAGATGGTCGTACGTTTTCCTGCAAAATGTCTTGATAAACTCTGGAATTCATTTTCCCATCAATGACAACAATCCATCCAGGCCCTGAGGCAGCAAAGCAGCCCCAAACCATGATGCTCCCTCCGCCATGTTTCACAGTAGGGATGAGGTTTTGATGTTGGTGTGCTGTGCCTTTTTTTCTCCACACATAGTGTTGTGTGTTCTTCCCAAACAACTCAATCTTGGTTTCATCTGTCCACAGTATATTTTGCCAGTAGTGCTGTGGAACATCCAGGTGCTCTTTTGCAAACTTCAAACATGCTGCAATATTCTTTTTGGACAGCAATGGCTTCCTCCGTGGTGTTCTCCCATGTACTCCATTCTTGTTTAATGTTTTCCTTATTGTAGATGTGTCAGCAAAAATGTTAGCATGTGCCAGAGATTTCTGTAGGTCTTTAGCTGACACTCTGGGATTCTTCTTTACCTCATGCAGCATTCTGCGCTGTGCTCTTGCAGTCATTTTTACAGGACGACCACGCCTAGGGAGAGTAGCAACAGTGCAAAACTTTCTCCATTTGTAGACAGTCTGTCTTACCGTGGACACATGAACATCAAGGCTTTTGGAGATACTTTTGTAACCCTTTCCAGCTTCATGCAAGTCAACAATTCTTGATGGTAGGTCTTCTGAGAGCTCTTTTCTGCGAGGCATGGTTCACATCAGACAGTGCTTCTTGAAACCAGTAAACCCAAAACAGGTGTGTGTTTTTTAAGGGCAGGACAGTTGTCAGCAACACATCCAATATCATTGCACTGATTGGAGTCAAGGTTGGCTCACTCCTGGCTCCAATTAGCTCTGGGAGAAGTCATTAAGCTAGGGCATCACATACTTTTTCCTCCCTGCACTGTGAATGTTTACATGTTACGTGCAATTAAACCATGGCAACATCTAATGTTTGTGTAGTATTATGTTCAGCAGACTGTGTTCTTCTATTGTTGTGACTTAGATGACGTTCAGAGCACATTTTATGCCCAATTCATGGAAAACTCTACGTAATCCCAAGGGGTTCACATACTTTTTCTTGCAACTGTATATACATATACATACACATACATACACAGTTGTGTTCAAAACAATAGCAGTGTGTTGAAAAAAGTAAAGAAAGCTCAAAATCCTTCTAATAGCTTTTATTTCCATACACACAAATGCATTGGGAACACTACACATTCTATTCCAAATCAAAACATGAAGAAAAATATATCAAATTTGTGTTGTTCCTACAAAAAATTGAAGAAAAGTGAATATTAGACTGTTCAAAAAAATAGCGTTTGTATTCTTCTTTACAAACTCAAACATTCACTATATAAACTGAAAAATGTTTGAAGATTTTGCTTTCCTTTGAATCACTTAATGAATATTTCGTTGTATAAGCACTGTTTCTGAGAACTGCTGTACATCTGTGTTGCATGGAGTCAACCAACTTCTGGCACCTGTGAACAGGTATTCCAGCCCAGGATGATTGGACTACATTCCACAGTTCTCTATTTCTTGGTTTTGCCTCAGAAACTGCATTTTTGATGTCACCCCACAAGTTTTCTATTGGATTAAGATCCGGGGATTGGGCTGGCCACTCCATAAAGTCAATCTTGTTGGTCTGGAACCAAGATGTTGCACGTTTACTGGTGTGTTTGGGGTCGTTGTCTTGTTGGAACACCCATTTCAAGGGCATTTCCTCTTCAGCATAAGGCAGCATGACCTCTTCAAGTATTCTGATGGATTCAAACTGATCCATGATCCCTGGTATGCGATAAATAGGCCCAACACCGTAGTATGAGAAACATTCCCATATCATGATGCTTGCACAACCATGCTTCACTGTCTTCACAGTGTACTGTGGCTTGAATTCAGTGTTTGGGGGTCGTCTGACAAACTGTCTCCGGCCACTAGACCCAAAAAGAACAATCTTACTTTCATCAGTCCACAAAATGTTGCGCCATTTCTCTTTAGGCCAGTCAATGTGCTCTTTGGCAAATTGTAACCTCTTCAGCACATGTCTTTTTTTTCAACAGCGGGACTTTGCGGGGGCTTCTTGCAGATAGCTTGGCTTCACATAGGCATCTTCTAATTGTAACAGTACTCACAGGGAACTTTACACCTTCTTTGATCTTCCTGGAGCTGATTGTTGGCTGAGTCCTTGCCATTCTGGCTATTCTTCTATCCATTCGAATGGTAGTTTTTCGCTTTCTTCCACGTCTTTCAGGTTTTGGTTGACATTTTAAAGCATTTGCGATCATTTTAGCTGAGCAGCCTATCATTTTCTTCACTTCTTTATATGTTTTCCCTTTTCCAATCAACTTTTTAATCAAGGTGCGCTGTTCTTCTGAACAATGTCTGGAACGACCCATTTTCCTCAGAATTTCAGAGAGAAATGCACTGTAACCAGCATGTACAACATCAAAGCCCTTTGATAATGTGCCATTGCCACGAAACGCGTTAGTGATAAGGACACCTCTCACACCACGTATTATCCACTTGGTTCATGCATCTGACTGTCGGCCATCTTTTTGGATTCTGTGAATCAGCTTTTTTGGACATTACCATGTAAGTGTGCTACTTGCTTTTACCTTTTGAATAAAAATACTACACTATCAAGATTTCTTTCTTTTGGGTCTTATTGCAGAGTCCCTGAGATGATCTCCTGATATGAAAGCACACCAATCCTGGCGATAGAGGATATAAGGCTATTTCGTGATACTGTAAAGAGGCGCACTCCCCCTGGTGGTAGGAGACGGCAAGAGTGGTGCACTGGTGTTCCTGAGGGCTTTAGGCTGAGGACCATTTGGCTGTGACCAGGAGTAGGTCATTATACTCCAATGCGCGTTTACTTGCGCTATCTGGTTAGTGCATTTTACAGCTATTCTCCTATCACGGAAGTCACGGATTTGCTTGTCACTTGGATACACCCCCAAAACTTATGACTCTAACATCCCTATCACTACAGGCACTTTGATTAGTGGAATGAACCTTTATTATTTACCTGACCATTGTTTACATTAATTTATGAACGTTGGATCTGGTGCATGTCATAAAATGAATGTTTTTTCTTTTAATTCTGTTATATATGGTAATTCCCTTTATTATATACTCAAGCGCTGCAACTTTTTGCTGTATTTGACTTTTGATGAAGAGGGTATACAAGGTTTACCTTTATGCTAGCGGCTTGAATCTGTCAGATCCAGCGCTCGTTCCTTTCCCCATATATTGCATACCTCACTAAATGGTGTGGTTTTTGTTGTATATTTCCTAATAAAAACGTTTGTAAAAAAAAAAAAAAAAGCAAAAAGAAAAAACAAAACAAAAGAACAAAAAAGGAAACAAAAGCTGCTGGAAGGTCTCCACAACAGGCACCCACACTGACAAACTACATTGCCAAAAGTATTGGGACACCCCTCTAAATCATTGGATTCAGGTGTTCTAATCACCTCCATGGTCACAGGTGTATAAAATCAAGCACCTAGGCATGCAGACTGCTTCTACAAACATTTGTGAAAGAATGGGTCGCTCTCAGGAGCTCAGTGAATTCAAGCGTGGTACCGTGATAGGTTGCCACCTGTGTAATAAGTTCATCCGTGAAATTTCTTTGCTAATAATTATTCCACAGTCAACTGTTGGTGGTATTATAACAAAGTGGAAGCAACTGGGAACAGCAGCAACTCAGCCACCAAGTGGTAGGCCACGTAACATGACAGAGCGCAGAAGTCGCCAACTGTTTGCAGAGTCTATAGCTAAAGACCTCCAAACTTCGTGTGGCCTTCAGATTAGCACAGCAACAGTGAACAGAGAGCATCATGGAATGGGTTTCCATAGCCGAGCAGCTGCATTCAAGCCTTACAGCACCAAGTGCAATGCAAAGCGTCAGATGCAGTGGTGTAAAGCATGCCGCCACTGGACTCTACTGTAGAGCAGTGGAGATGTATTCCCAGGAGTAATGAATCACGCTTCTCTGTCTGGCAATCCGATGGAAGTGTCTGGGTTTGGCAGTTGTCAGGAGAACGGTACTTGCCTGACGCATTGTGCCCAGCGTAAGGTTTGGTGGAGGGGGGATTATGATGTGGGGTTGTTTTTCAGGGGTTGGGCTTGATCCTATGGTTCCAGTGAAGGGAACTCTTAAGGCGTCAGCATACCAAGACATTTTGGCCAATTTCATGTTCCCAACTTTGTGGGAACAGTTTGGGGATGACCCCTTCCCGTTCCAACATGACTGCGCACCAGTGCAGAAAGCAAGCTCCAGAAAGACATGGATGAGTGAGTTTGGGGTGGAGGAACTTGACTGGCCTGCACAGAGTCCTGACCTTAACCCGACAAACACCTGGCGAAGACAGGTGAGGAGACCGAGAACCTGTCAGTCATGGGGCGGCCTGGATAGGAGACGCGGCTGGGTGGCACACAGAGGACCGTGCATTTCTCGGTTCCTCCATGTGCCGCCTCTCCTATCCATCTCCTTCATGCGGTCGGCTCCTGTATGCTCCCCACAGTCGCCCCTCCCTCCCCTTATCTCCAGTGCTGTGGGGGGTCTGTCAGTATATGCCGTCCCCAGTGCTGACTCTCTCTCTGTCTCCTGTTTCTCTCCTTTCTTTCTCTGTCTCCCGTTTCTTTCCTTTCTTCCTCTGTCTCCCGTTTCTCTTTTCTTTCTCTCCGTCTCCCATTTCTCTTCTTTCTTTCTCTGTCTCCAGTTTCGCTTCCTTTCTTTCTCTGTCTCCCGTTTCTCTTCTTTCTTTCCTTTCTTTCTCTCCGTCTCCCGTTTCTCTCCTTTCTTTCCTTTCTTTCTCTCCGTCTCCCGTTTCTTTCCTTTCTTTCTCTCCGTCTCCCGTTTCTCTTCTTGCTTTCTCTCCGTCTCCCATTTCTCTTCTTTCTTTCTCTCCGTCTCCCATTTCTCTTCTTTCTTTCTCTCCGTCTCCCGTTTCTCTTCTTTCTTTCTCTCCGTCTCCCGTTTCTCTTCTTTCTTTCTCTCCGTCTCCCGTTTCTCTTCTTTCTTTCTCTCCGTCTCCCGTTTCTCTTCTTTCTTTCTCTCCGTCTCCCGTTTCTCTTCTTTCTCTCCGTCTCCCATTTCTCTACTTTCTTTCTTTGTCTTCTGTTTCTCTTCTTTCTTCTTTGTCTTCTGTTTCTCTTCTTTCTCTTTCTATCTCTGTCTCCTGTTTCTCGCCTTTCTTTCTCTCTCTGTCTCCATTTCTCTCCTTTCTTTCTCACTGTCTCCCGTTTATCTCCTTTCTTTCTTTGTCTCCCGTTTCTCTCCTTACTTTCTGTCTCCCATTTCTCTCCTTACTTTCTGTCTCCCATTTCTCTCCTTACTTTCTGTCTCCCATTTCTCTTTCTTTTACTGTCTCCTGTTTCTCTCTTTTCTTTCTCTCTGTCTCCTGTTTTTCTCTTTTCTTTCTCTCTGTCTCCTGTTTTTCTCTTTTCTTTCTCTCGGTCTCCTGTTTCTCTCCTTTCTTTCTCTCTCGCTGTCTCCTGTTTCTCTCCTTTCTTTCTCTCTCGCTGTCTCCTGTTTCTCGCCTTTCTTTCTCTCTCTGTCTCCATTTCTCTCCTTTCTTTCTTTGTCTCCCGTTTCTCTCCTTACTTTCTGTCTCCCATTTCTCTCCTTACTTTCTGTCTCCCATTTCTCTTTCTTTTACTGTCTCCTGTTTCTCTCTTTTCTTTCTCTCTCTCTCTCTGTATCCTGTTTCTCTCCTTCTATACGTCTCTTTTTCTTTCGCTCTCTCTGTCTACTGTTTCTCTCCTTTCCCTCCTTCCTTCTTTCTATACATCTCTCTTTCTTTCTGTCTCCCGTTTCTCTCCTTCCCCTTTCTTCCTTCTCTATTTCTTTCCCTCCTTCTATAGGTCTCTCTTTCTCCTGTTTCTCTCCATTCTTTTTCTGTCTCCCGTTTCTCTTTCTTTCTTCTCTACATTGTTTTCTTTCTCTCTCTCCCTCTCCGTCTCCTGCTTCCCTCTTTCCTTCTTTCCCTCCCTCCTTCTTTCCCTTCTGCCTTGCCTCCTTCCTTCCTTCTCTCTCACTCTCTGTCTCCTGTTTCTCTCCTTTCTTTCTCTCTCGCTGTCTCCTGTTTCTCTCCTTTCTTTCTCTCTCGCTGTCTCCTGTTTCTCGCCTTTCTTTCTCTCTCTGTCTCCATTTCTCTCCTTTCTTTCTCACTGTCTCCCGTTTATCTCCTTTCTTTCTTTGTCTCCCGTTTCTCTCCTTACTTTCTGTCTCCCATTTCTCTCCTTACTTTCTGTCTCCCATTTCTCTTTCTTTTACTGTCTCCTGTTTCTCTCTTTTCTTTCTCTCTCTCTCTCTGTATCCTGTTTCTCTCCTTCTATACGTCTCTTTTTCTTTCGCTCTCTCTGTCTACTGTTTCTCTCCTTTCCCTCCTTCCTTCTTTCTATACATCTCTCTTTCTTTCTGTCTCCTGTTTCTCTCCTTCCCCTTTCTTCCTTCTCTATTTCTTTCCCTCCTTCTATAGGTCTCACTTTCTCCTGTTTCTCTCCATTCTTTTTCTGTCTCCCGTTTCTCTTTCTTTCTTCTCTACATTGTTTTCTTTCTCTCTCTCCCTCTCTGTCTCCTGCTTCCCTCTTTCCTTCTTTCCCTCCCTCCTTCTTTCCCTTCTGCCTTGCCTCCTTCCTTCCTTCTCTCTCACTCTCTGTCTCCTGTTTCTCTCCTTTCTTTCTCTCCCTTTTTCTTTCTTTCTTTCCCTTTCTCTCTCCTGTTTCCCTCCTTCTTTCTTTCCCTCCTTACTTTCTTTCTCTCCTTCCTTTCTCTTCCTTTCTTTCCCTCCTACAAAAAAAATTGTAAATAATAAAATATAAAATTGTAAAAATGTAACTAAAAATAAAAACCTACTGACACTAGTGGCGGAACTACCAGGGTCACAAAAGGTTGTTCTTGCGACTGGGCCCTGGCATTCTGCCACCGGGCTCCGAGGAAAGGGTCCCCGGGATTTGTGCTGCTCAGTCCCAAATGCCCGGGCCTATTTTTTGTCCCAGTCCGGGCCTGGCCATGCCCAATAAAGGGCACTACATCTATGAAGGTTCTACTCCTTTTACTAGGAGGTGCAGTATGTGAGTCTTCTCTGAGGTGCTGGATGTTTAACTATATTGGTGAAAGCATGATGTAGACTAGAAAATCTTGGCAAGTGTGAAATGACTTCACTGTATTTTATATTGTGAGTTAGTGGACACGGTGCCAGCACTGGGATGAGTCCTGTTAACTCTTTGAGTGGCTTCAAGGTCTAACGGGTTGTGCAGAACCCATCTAATGTGAGTAGGCAAACCAGTCATCCATAGTGCTTGGTATAGACCAGGCCTCTCCAGCTGGTTCACAGTCTCTGACAATCTCCTGTATCCTGTCCACAGTCTCTGACCGTCTCCTGTATCCTGTCCTCAGTCTCTGACAGTCCCCTGTACTATTTCTGCATTCTCTTATATCTCCTGTATCCTGTCCACAGTCTCTGACCATCTCCTATATCATGTCTGCAGTCTCTGACTGTCTCCTGTCACAATCTCTGACCTTCTCCTGTATGTGGTCCACAGTCTCTGACCATCCCCTGTATCCTGTCCACAGTCTCTGACCATCTCCTGTAGTATGTCAGCAAACCCTAATCATCTCCTGTATACTGCCTGCAGTCTCTGACCTTCTCCTATATCCTGTCCTCAGTCTCTGACCTTCTCTTGAATCCTGTCCACAGTCTCTGACCATCTCCTATAGTATGTCTGCAGTCCCTGACCATGTCCTGTATCCTGTCTGCAGTCTCTGACCATCTCCTGTATCCTGTCTGCAGTCTATGACCATCTCCTGTATCCTGTCCGCAGTCTCTGACCATCTCCTGTATCCTGTCCGCAGTCTCTGACCGTCTCCTGTATCCTGTCCACAGTCTCTGACAAACTCCTGGAGGTGGGGCTCTAATAGGAAGAGGTGACACCTAAAGCAAAAGGGGTGGAGTTTACAGATGAAGAGCTGGATCCTAAACAGGAAGGGGTGGCCCAAATTTAGATTGGGGGGGGGGGGGGGGGGCGCGATTTTAGTCTTGCCTAGGGCAGCACAAAACCAAAATACACCACTGTGTGTGTGTGTGTGTATATATATATATATATATATATATATATATATATATATATATATATATATATATATATATATATATATATATATATATATATATACACACATACATATATACATATACACACACACACATATATACAGTATACACACACACATACACATACACTAGGCTTCACTAAAATGTATCATGACATCAACTGTCAAATATTTATACAATTAAGAAATCTTAGCATTTACTGCATGTGACAGAAAGCCAATATGAGAAAATATTAACACCTGTGTTTCTTACCTGATCATGACCATCCCTGATCACTGCTAGCTGCTGTTCCACTTCTCCTACATGACTTGTTGCTTTAGCCACCTCAGCTCGCTCCATGTCCCTTTCAGCCAGAAGCTGCTCAATATGCTGTTGCTTCTCTTTCAGGGCTTCCTGGAGAGCAGTAGTGCCAGAAATCTTCCTTGCGTATCGAGATGATGTTTCTGTTAACTGTTCACGTGGAATATATATAAAAAAAAAATTATGTATATATGCAAGATGCTAATCAAAGTCGTTGTAAACCTCAAATATGAAATTTGACCAAAGCATATCTGTCTATAGTATGTTCTTGTCTCAATCCAGAGCACTAAGTGTCATTCCTGTTTGCTGCCTCATTCCTCTGCTATCAGCATAAGTCGCTTCTGACAAGTTTTCCTGACAGCAAGAGTTTGCTGTGCAAAGGTGTGTGTGTGTGTGTGTGTGTGTGTGTGTGTGTGTGTGTGTGTGTGGGGGGGGGGGGGGTCTCTTCCCTCCAGTCAGTTCTCAGAGCCAGACTGAGACCTGACCCCCGGACTGAGACCTGACCCCCCTCAGAGGGACCCCTCACTTCCCTCTGAGCCCAGGGCCCTTTACTCCAATTGCATTCCCTTTATTGGGGTCCCGCAGCAGGCCTGTTTCACATTTTCTGCATCGAGCCCCCTACCTGCTGTCTTAGGTAGGGTTGCCACCTTTTCTTCAAACCAAACCCAAGCACTTTATTGACATAATTTTTGCATGACAAATTTTTTGAAGTATACATTATACATATATTTTGTGAATAAATAACATTTCTAATCATATGGATTTAATCACAAGAGTTCCCCCTTACATTTGAATCCGCAGAGTTCTCTTACACTGTAAGGGGTGACTCTGCAGACTCTGATGTATAGGGAGAATGCTGGGGACTCTAATTTAAGGGGGAACACAGGGAACTCAGAGGTAAGGAGGGAACTCTGATGTAAGGGGAAACGCTGAAGACTCTTGTGTAAGGGGAACTTTGATATAAGGGGGTCTCTGGTAAAGAGAGCCCCCTCCTACATTAAAGTTCCCAGCATTCCCCTTTAATCAGGGTTCCTACAACACCCCTTACATCAGAGTCTGCACAGCCCCCCACCATCAGAGTCCGCAGAGCCCCCCTTTATCAGAGTCTGCAGAATTTCCATTTATACTGTAAGGGAGATCTCTGTAGATTTTGGAATGTAATGGGGAGCACTGAGTTAAGGGGGGTCTGATATAAAGGGAAACTCTGATATAAGGGGCTCTCTGCTCACCAAAGCCTCCCTTACATCAGAGTCCACAAAGCACTCCTTACATCAGAGTCCCTCTAACATTCTTGTACTGGCAGGCAGGAGAGGGAAAGGAGCGGGAAGACTTTACTCACAGGATGCATGGATCAGCACCTGTCGGCACCTTTCCACTTCCTGCTGCACGGCTTTGTACTTCCCTGACTCTGCTCCTCCTCCTCCCATCCCTTCCTCCTGTGTCTGCACCCACCCACTTCCCACCCAAACATCTCTTTCTCTGAGACACTGCAGGGAGTGTGAGCGGGAAGTTGGCAGGAGCAGACACAGGAGGAGTGGGTAGGAGGAAGATGAGCAGAGCCAGCTCTTCCTCTCCTCTCAATGTGGGGGGGGAGGGGGGAACTGTCAGCACTGGCTCTGGACCACCTGTGAAAGATACTCTCGTGTCAGAGCCCTGGAGCCAGCTACAACACTTTGAGAACGGGCTCTTGGTCCCCCCCACAGTGGCAGAACTCCAGGTTCCAGTAGCAAGTGCGACCTTTGCGACCCTGGTAGTTCTGCCAGTGCTCAGTGCTCTCCTCGTTGAGTTAACCTACTTTTCAGAGCCTAAATATCCTGTGCAGATTCTGCACTTTGAATGAACGTAGGGGACTGGCAGCTGTAGATAAACAGCTGCAACTAATGTAGGAGTATTTGTTTCATCTCTGTGTGTCACCTGAGGCCAGTAACTTTACTGGGTATATGTAAGGGTTTACAACCACTTTAACGACTGGTGAAATATGCTCAGAGTGAATGAAGGAAATTTTCTTGTCAGCTGTTGTATCCAGACAGCCAAAGCACCTGAACAGCAAACACATCTGTTAAGATAAAGTCATTGTTTGGCCAACAATTTTCCACCAAGCTCGTTCAATTTGGTGTCAAAAGGACCACCCACACCTCAAATTCAGCAGGAATCAGAAAAAAAAGTTGTGTATGGTCCCCTTAAATATGGGTATCAAAGAAAAGTCAAAAGTGCAAGCACACTAACTGGAGTGAGATATGGCATGAAGGTAAAAAATGTTTTACTTTTACCGCTACTTTAAGCCATGGAGCTGTCAGGAGACACAGCTACACTACCTGAAGACAATCCTGGTAATCACAGGAAAATAGGCACTTACCAGCCTGTCTGACAGCTTTCCCTCCTGAAGATCAGTTAGACAAAACTCCATGAAACTGCCCCATAATCATTAGATAGTTATGCCTTATTATAGTTTATACTATATTTGCTATATTACTACTACAATTTCCCTCTTAATTTAATTTTTTTCTGCTCCCTCCAAAAACAATACTTATTGTGCCACATGTAAACATTGCTGTCACACATCTCAGTCCCCTACACCAAGGCATCCCACAAACATTGGACGATTCTGGCACAGTATACAGCACTTTGGTTATTTAAAGCCAAACTTCAGCCAAAACTTTTCATATCATTTTGGACTGAACTGACAGGACAAAAAAAAAAATCACTTACCAAACCAGTGCGACTTGGCTTGTTGCTCACAGAGGAGGAGATTGAGCTCATTGAGCTAATAGAAGATGCGCTTGGACTACGCTTCAGGGAGGCTGGTGTGGCAGGCGTTGTGGGTACTTTTCTTATGGTGGTTTTGGCTTTAGCTGGAGTAGTGGATGGAAATCCAATTCGTGTAACTTTATGTACAGGTGCAAATAAGCCATATTTTGGTTGACACTGAAAATATCTAAGAAAATAAAAACATAATAAGCATTTGACAGCAGGTTGTAAGACAACAGTCAAAGGAAAAATCTGTATGACACAAAGTTACAAATATGTCAATAACATAAAAATAAATAATAAAATTAAATATATATATCATTTCTTTATATTAATCTAGATCAAGTTGGCTTTGGGGTACACCCCCCAACACAAAAAAAAACCACCAGTTAATATTTTTAAAATCCTTACCACTTACAACGGAAGTTTAATTGAATTTTCATGACCTCATCTATGCAATTGAAAAGATAACAGCATCTGCAGAGATTAAATTATATCCTCTCCTCTCTCTGCAGTAAAATGAAACTACAGTCCCTATCAACCACATGGACTTGTGGTGAATGTGGGCGGGTACACTAGGCCTGTACATCTAGAATGTGTCTGAGAGTCCCTGTCCGCCCACCACTGCAATTTATTGCACGTTAACCTTTTTACAACTGCTTAACACATATGTTGCTGCAAAAGGGTGGGCTTTAATGCCCACATGCAACACATATGCATTGTTAGGCGGCTGAAGTTTATGTGCTGAGAGCAGCTCACTATGCGTTCCCAACACAAAGATCGAGCCGTCAAAACAGCTGTCAGTCCAGACTAAAGATCATTAGCTAGTAGGACCAGCTTCCGATCATGTAACCACTATGACATTGGTCACATGATCACCGCTCCTTCCCACACCCCAAATGTTCAGATTTGTTTAAAAAGGATGCAGGGTGGCAAGAAGAGGTTAATATGCATTTTTTGCTGGAAAAGTAGTTTAAACCAACAAAACAATGTATTTTCTGAAAGCAGAAGCCCTGTAGAATAAAATGATGGCAGTTGTAATTTTTTGTACAACTGTTTACCAAATGCATTTTTAGGAAATTATACTAAAATTAATTTTAGTGCATACACACTATAAGACCCATTCTTTTGGTAAAATTCCAAACATGTGAAGCCTTAACTGCTTGCCGCCCACTCACAATACATCCAATGTGGGTGGGCGGCACAGCCAGGCTAGGCAAAGGTACCCATATGTTGCCTAGCACTTGGGCACGCAGCAGCACGATCCCATGACCGCTGTGTCTGGTGTCAGTGCTCTGTACCCAGACACGGTATTATGTGTTCGCTATGATCAATCATAGCGATCACATATTACGTAAGCAAAGTGTCATAAATGGTTTTCATTCATGAACAGCTTGCTTACTGTTTTGATGCTGTGATTGGCCCACAGCTATCACATGGTACCTGACACCATGTACCATGTAATTAGCTGTGGCCAATCACAGCATCACAAAAGTAAGCAAGCTGTCATAAATGGAAAGCCAAGTCAAAATAAGAAAAAAAAAAAAAAGTGTATAAAAAAAAAATTGAATTAAAAAAAATATATATTTTTTTTTACCACCAATGTCCCTGATCATCGCCACAGCAGACGACATATGACCCTGTACTGCACTAGTGATAGTTTAAAAAAAAATGTATTTCTTCACTTTAAAAAAAATTGTGACAAAAAATTACAACTTCAAAAAACAGGTTATCAGTTTAGCGTTAAATGTGAGTAATGATCCTGGAATTACAGTTTGTGGCGAAATTACTGTTTACATACACGTGCATGCCCCATGTCCATTTGCATGTAGATGCAGGACGACAGGTGTTTTTGAATTGTTTTTCATTATTTTTATTTTACTACAATTTAATTTTTAAAAGTTTGAGAATGCAGCAATTTGTAGCTCAGGTGTGCCCGGTTTTTCTGGAATCAAGCCAGTCACCAGTTTCATCAACTACCACTATTGCCCAATGCAGATACGGACCATGTTTCAACCAGAGACTTACAGCTGCAAAACACAAGCATTGTACACAGCTACATATTATATATTATATATGCCCAATCTACACCTCTCCAACTTCTATGGAACAGCTACCTCATAAAGAAAAAAAATATATATATATATACACACACACACAGTAAGAAATATACAGTATACCCATTTACAAAAAGCACATGCTTTAAAGTTCAAACTAACCTTGTGCCAGCCACAGCTCCATCATTCTTTCCCAAAGGCTCATCTAATTCAACTCCACACCATTCTCCTTTGGCAAAATCTGTCTCGCCCAAAAACCGCACAACTCCGGCTTTTGAACCGCTTACCTAAAAAGTAACAAAATAAAGATAAAACTGTTAAGAAAGTTAGGATTCCAGACATGAAAAGTAATTTAAAAAACTGGCATGTCAGTTATGATCCCCTTCAATTGCACAAATACATAATCTGAAAAGTTTTGTGGAACAAGTTATAAACTCCCAATTTAAAAAAAAAATTATTTTTTTTAAAGAATGGATCTGCGTTCTTCAATGGACTCCCCCCAAAAAAAAAAAAAAAAAAAAAAAAAAAAACACCACATATTTTCTTTCCCCTCCACAGAAGGACACAGGAAATGACAAAGATTTTGTCACTTCCGGTTTCAGTTTGCTTACAAGCCGTTATCGGCTTGTGAAGCAGCTGATCAAACCGATTTCTGTGAAGGGTAGAGGGAAGATCTGGGGGCCCCAAATTACTTCAAAAAGAGGACCTGCCATCACAAGGGATGTTATTAATCCTTTGTGATAGCAATAAATAGATAAAAAAAAAAAAAAAAAAAAAGGTAAAAAAGTTAAAATATGTTTATTAAAAAATTAAAGCATCTCTATCCCCCCGTGCTCACATGCAAATGCACATGTAGGCACACACATGTAAACAGTGATCGCACCACACGTGAGGTAGTGCCAAACATCAGAATGAGAGCATCAGATCTCGTATACCTCTACACTGGTAACTTGTAAAAACTTTAAAGCGTCACCAATGGATAACTTATTGTACCATAGTTTGTCGCCATTTCATGGGCATTTGCAGTTTTAGAGAGTGACAGGTTTGGTATCTATTTACCCAGGGTAACATCATCTTGTATATTTTACAAAAAAATCGTATTATACCGTGTTTGTGTTCACTAAAATTCACAAAACTGTATTTTTCCTGACACTAAACCGCTGCGCAAATATCATGTGACCTTAAAAAAATTGCAACACCCATCATTTATTCTCCAAGGTCTTTGGAAAAAAGAAAAAAAAAATTATACACATATATATATATATATACACACACACACACATCATATATACACACATACATACACACATACACACACACATACATACACAGCAGGTAAAATAAGTAAGTCACCATTATGCTCAGTAAACATATGTCTAAAGGTGCTATTGCCATGAAATGTTCACCACATGTCGGTAACAACCCATGCAATCCATACATACAAAGAAACCAAAACAAGTCCAGAAATTAAGTTGTGTGTAATAAAATGGAATGACACAGGGAAAAAGTATTGAACACGCTAACTGAAGTTTAATACTTCGTACAAAATCCTTCATTGGTAATGACAGCTTCAAGACTCCTCCTGTATGGAGAAACTAGTCCCATGCATTATGGTGCATCAGGTGCGATTTTGGCCCACTCTTCCACACACTCTTCAAATCTTGAAGGTTCCGTGGGCCTCTTCTATGAGCTCTGATCTTTCGTTCTTTCCATAGATTTTTTTTATTGGATTCAAGTCAGGTGATTGGCTGGGCCATTCTAGCCAGCTTTATTTTCCTTTCTTTGAAATCAATTGAGTTTCCTTGGCTTTGTGTTTGGGATCGTTGTTTGGCTGAAATCTCCACCCTTGTTTCATCTTCATCATCTTGGTAGATGGCAGCAGATTTTTATCAAGAATGTCTTCGTACAATTTTCCATTCATCCTTTCTTCAATGATATGAAGTTTGCCAGTATTCTGCTGAAAAACAGCCCCACACCATGATGTTCCCATCTCCAAACTTCACAATATTGTGTTTTTGGGGTGATCTGCAGTGCCATTTGATCTCCAGACATGGCATTATGGCATCCAGAGTTCAAATTTGATCTCATCTGACCAGACTATAGTCTCCCAGTATTTCACAGGCTTGTCTAAATGTTGTGCAGCAAACTTTAAATGAGGTTCAGCATGCTATTTCTTTAGCAATGGAGTCTTGCATGGAGAACATGCATACAGGCCATGGCGGTTGAGTGTATTACCTTTTTTTTTTTTTTCTTTGAAATTGTACCTGTTAATTCCAGGCCTTTCTGAAGCTTTCCACAAGTGGTCCTTAGACAACTCTTCTGATAATTCTTTTCACTCCCCTGTCAGAAATCTTGTGAGAAACACCTGGCCATGGCCAGTTTAAGGTTAAAGGATGTGCTTTCCACTGCCAGATTATGGCCCCAACAGTGCTCACTAGAACATTCAGGAGTTTAGAAATCCTTATGTAACCAATGCCATCAGTATGTTTTGCAACAATAAGATTGCAAAAGGTCTTGAGAGAGCTGTTTGCTTTTAACCATCATGAGATGTTTCTTGTGTGACACCCTGGTAATGAGACACCTTTGAGTTGAGACTGAAACAGCTGATATTAACTTACACTGACAAGAGGCAGGATTGATTTCTAATTACTGATGGATTTTAGCTGGTGTCTTGGCTTTCCATGCCTTTTTATGTGTTCAATACTTTTTCCCTGTGTCATTCCATTTTATTACACATAATTAATTTCTGAACTTATTTGTTTTGTCTTCTTGAGTCCAAGAAGACTAGACCATTAATGGATACGAACAAACAAACATGCATACAGTGCAGTGGGAAACCTTGTTCTAATGACCTAAAAGATCCTGTGGGATCCCAATGGCATAACAGACACACTGATTGACTGGGCACACCTATGTGTGATAATACTTTAGAAAAGGGGTGTACTCTTTTATGCTGAGAAATATATATATATTATTATTATTACACACACACACCATTCAAGTCAAACCTTACATAAAAAGGGATGCTAGCATGGCAGTACTACAAGCAGTAGTAAGTGGCAAGTGCATCCTATTACTGATAGGCAGCACACCTGTCATGGGCCAGTTCGGAGACTGTTAACTAGTTGCCGACCGCAGATAGCTGAATGACGGCTGCACTGCGGCCGGCCAGTTCTGAGTGGACGTCATATGACGTCCTCCCAGAACGCGCTCTCCTGCACGCCCCAGGGGGCGCGCACCCGGCGATCTCCGTGATCGCTGTGTCCTACGGACACAGCTGATCACGTGATGTGGTAAAAGGCCAATCACAGCGGCCTTTTACCACGTGATCAGCGGTGTCCAATGACACGCTGATCAGAGGGAAATGCAAGTGCCGGTTCTCGGCTGCACTTTCCTCACGCTGTCAGATCGTGAGGAAAAGTACTGCCAAGAACCGGCAGTTGTCAGAGCGGGGATCGGCACCGATCATCAGGGTACTGATGATCAGTGCCCTGATGATCGGTGCCCAGCAGTGCCACCTGCAAGTTCCGCCCACCTGTGCCCAGCAGTGCGCCCACTAGCTCCGCCCACCTGTGCCCAGCAGATCACCCACCTGTGCCCAGCAGTGCCACCTACCTGTGCCCACCCACCAGTGCTGCCAGTCAGTGCCACCAGTCAGTGCCCAGGGGTTGTGCCAGTCAGTGCCGCCAGTCAGTGCCCAGCAGTGATGCCAGTCAGTGCCGTCTATCAGTACCCATCATCAGTGCCGCCTATCAGTGCTGCATATTAGTGCCGCCTATCCGTGACACCTCATTAGTGCTGTCTATCAGTGCCGCCTATCCGTGCCACCTCATTAGTGCTGCCTATCAGTGCCCTTTAGTGCTGCCTCATCAACGCACATCAGTGGAGAAAAAATACCTGTTTGAAAAATTTTATAATAGAAACAAAGAAACTTTTTTTTTCAAATTTTTTGCAATTTTTTTATTTATAGCGCAAAAAGTAAAGCGCCCAGTGGCGATTAAATACCACCAAAAGAAAGCTCTATTTGTGAGAAAAAAATTATCAAAATTTCATATGGGTACAATGTTGCATGACCGCGCAATTGTCAATCAAAGTGCGGCAGCGCTGAAAGCTGAAAATTGGCCTGGTAAATAAGGGGGCATAAGTGCCTGGTAGGCAAGTGGTTAATCAAGATGGCAGACAACAGTGCTAGTACATGCATGGAACAGCGTGTGGTAATGAAGTTTCCTGTGAACGAAGGTGTAAAACCTGCCGATATTTACAGAAGACTTCAATTATGGTAATGAGATGCTCAGCCTCAGTAAGACATATGAATGGTGTAAACATTTCAAAGATGGCCGTACTACAGTCAGTGATGACTCGGGTGTGCTCTTGACACACGTGTGTTTACTTTGGGTATGCAAAGACCCAGCTGCTGAGAGGCCGCATATTTGCGTACAGTCAGCGCCAACAGGTTAAAGTGTATTTCCACTTATGCAGTCAAATTTGAGAAAAATCCCACTATATGTTTATGTATTCCATTGAGGAAGATACTCTTGCCACCAGTAGTGCCCTTAATTATGGTAGACCCAGAAAGATGTACCTTGCAGGCCATGCAGATCAAACAGTTATTACCTGCAGATAATGCAATCAAGCACTTTAACCAAACTGCTCTACACATGCGAGAAGACAGGAAGCCTCTAGCAGACTATCACAACTGAAATGTAAAGCGAAGGCCATTTGCTCCATGCATTCTACAGTCAAGGAATCAACCACATCAGTGGTGAGACCTCTTTTAAAGTGCATTTCCACTTAAGGAGTTACATTTGAGAATATCCCACTAGCATTTTGTGTGTTCCCATTAATATAGCCTATTTAAAAATATGCCTGTGTGTACAGCTGTCTATTCTCTCACGACTGGCTTCTGTCAAAATGGGCATGCTGGAAAACCAGTATCCAGCCCGAATCTGATCAGGGCTTGCAGACAATGGCTGTAAGCCCTGTTCTGGTGGGTGTGATTGCCCCTGGTAGAATGTGTCCAATGGGTTGAATGAAAAAAAACCTGAATGTGCGTACCCAACTTAAGTCTGTCCTAAAGACAGTCTCCAATAATTAACACAGACACACACACACACTTTAAGAAGTCTACCTTCTAAACACTTAAAGCTGGCTACACACGGGCCACAAATCAGCTGAAAAACAGTCAGTTTGGCAGGAACTGGCCAACATTCAGCCAGTGTGTACAGCTATCTGTTCTCTTACAACCAGCTTCTGTTGAAGTTGCTCTGGTCCAGTCACATGCTAAGCTGTCAGCAGTGGCTTCAGTGTTTAAGCATGTGCAGGAGGGCAGCCGACAACGGAAGCCCCATAGTAACTCTATGGGTGACGCCACTTCCCAGGCATTTTACAGCCGTTGTCGGTTCTCTCCTGCACACAGCATCCGCAGCTGGAGACCGGACCAGATCGGCTTCAGATAAAGTATGTATAATGATTTCTTCATTAGATAGAGAATGTGGCTCTGAGTAGATTTAGAGTTAGTTAGGTTTTGGGTGAACTTCTACTTAAAAGACAAATCTTTCATAATGTGCTAGTATGCAATGCTCTTAATTTGGTCCGCCAGGAGGAAAAACGGTCCAGAGGGGCCTTACTACCACTTATCAGTTAAGTTCTTAACGACCAGTGTATCCTCAACCAGTATGTAGTCTTGTTAAGGAGAGACACTGCCAGATTCACAGTGGGAATAGACCGCTTATTTTTCTTGTACTGGTTTGAGCAAGATTTTGTAACCAAGTGCTTTTGGGGGAGAAAACTACTCTATACAGAATTGGAACAATGGGCACTATTGGAAAGTCTTTGGAGCCTTAAGTGCTTCAAAGAGGAACCAAGCCAGCACTAGAATGAAAGGGGTGGCTCATCCAGTTTGAGTGCTGCACACTGCATCAATAAGAACTGAAGCACTCTCTTGATCTGGGATTAATAGCAGTGGACTTTGACTTCTCAGGGAAACAGATTGGAACAACTAAGAATTAGGGAAACTGCAGAAGGTGCAAGAGGATGCTTGTAGACATTGTGGAAAAGATCAGCAAATAACTCAGAAATTTTCAGGTACAATGTCTAGCAAGACTGTGGTAAAAACCCTCAGCCAAAAGAGCCGAGCAACTATACACATACAGCAGGACTAAAGAGGGCTCGAAGACCGAACTGACTCCAGAAGCAGAGGACAACCTGATTCAAAGGCTGAAGACATCAGCACCATCAGTAGGAGTGCTGCAAAAATCCTTAAAGCTGGGGACACCCATTACAGCAGAACTGTCCCCTCCACTGTTCGTAGAATCAGACATGCTGTGACCATCTTGTGGTAAGGAAATGTAAGGCTAAGGTAAGTCTGATCCTTGCAAAACCTGGACATCTGGTAGCAGGTAAGGGTCCGTAATGAACAAAGTCACTGTGTGCGGACAGCTGGAATGGATCAAAGTTCCAGGTGGCCATTTGCAAGCAAGAGCAGCAGCAGGGAAATGCTCAGTCCCGCAGTGTTAATTCCTTCTATGGTGGAAGCCATCAGGAAGCAAAAAATTCTAAAAGGCACCCAATAACCTATAAAACTGAGAGAGCTCCCAACACTTTGCCTCACTGACGTCCTCACACAAATGGAGTCTTCAGAAACAGGTCAAGTGCTGAGGTGATATCAGTGACTCTAGACCTAAAAAGTGTTCCACAGCTAACTTTTACCAGTATGGAGGCTGGAAGGTGCCCTATGTCAGTGGTCGGCAAGCCGCGGCTCTTTACAAACTTAAATGCGGCTCTTCTGTGTGCCGGGCGGCCGCTCCCGTCCCTCCTCTCGGGCGGCCGCCCCCCTCCCTCCTCTCGGGCGGCCGCCCCAAAAGTCAGGACTCTGCAGCTGTCAGGATGTAGGCGGGGCAGCCAGGATGTAGGCGGGGCAGCGTGACGAACTCCTCTCCTCTCACAGTCCGCCCTGAAGACCAGAACAGCGCGGGAACACGGCGAGAAGAACGCGCGGAGCAAAGGTAAGTGAATTGACACAATATGGGGGATGAATTACTATAGGGGGGATGAATTACTATGGGGGATGAATTACTATATGGGGGATGAATTACTATATGAGGGATGAATTACTATATGGGGGATGAATTACTATATGGGGGATGAATTACTATATGGGGGATGAATTACTATATGGGGGATGAATTACTATATGGGGGATGAATTACTATGGGGGATGAATTACTATGGGGGATGAATTACTATATGGGGGATGTATTTTCAGTTTTAAAAATGTGGCTCTCAAAATAAATTTCAATCGTGGTTTTGGCGAGATTTGACTCAGTTGAGAAAAAAGGTTGCCCACCACTGCCCTATGTTAAACCTAGGGAGTTAAAATCACTTCTAGGCATCCAATCTAGTGGATTCTAGAAGATGACCACATCAGATTTCTGCAATGGAAGAGACAAGCTCTATCAGCACTTGTGAAACTCCATACCCGTACAAAAGAAGCTACAGGAATTTAAAAAGGTACCAGGTCACAAACGAACGATCTAAAAAATTCACAATTTTTATTCTTCTATTACAAAATCCACGATAAAAAACACGTTACATGCTGTTCATTATACATCCATATTCAATATGCAGTATTTCACCCAAGACATCCCAATACATCATAAATGTACAAGTTATTAATCCATATTTCTAAAACAAGTGCACATCAGGATATCAAGCTTTCACCACTTTTCTTGGGTCAACGCCTGTTTCTTCAGGAAGAGATGCGAGAAAAATTGTCTGTAATACAGATCACAATATGTTAGAACAGACAGCCTTGAAAATATCTTATACATCTTACAGACGAGGATTATCAAAACCTATCCAGAACAGTAATCAAACAAACATAGTGATGCAAAGTTTAAAAAAAACACGTTTGTTTTGGCAGGAGAAATCCTGGAACTAGTAAAAAAAAAAAAACACTGAAGCCACAAATACAGGTTCCACACAGTACATTTCTAGCAAATATGAAATGAATATATAAGAATTCTTTATGGTGTTGGTCTAGTAATTATAATGGATTAAGGCATCTTTTTTTTTTTTTTTTAACCAAGGTGCTTTTAAGTTTCTTCAGGGGTGCCTTGGCAAAATGCCTACAAATTGCCAAAAAAAATGCATACAAGCCAGTGGGTGGATAAAGCCTGCACTTTAGTAGCATAAAGCCACAGGGTTTCCTATACATCAAATACTGTTCAATAAAAGAGAAGTGGGGGGGTTTGGGAAAAAACAAAAAAACAAACCCTGCCGCCTCTACACCTTAAACTGAGCAATCAAAGGCCACTGTTCACTCAGTTTTCGATCTTCAGTGAGCAGAAAGTCAGTGACTGTGTCAACAGCTCTTTGCTCTGCCCCTCCAGCACTCCCTGGAGCAACGGGCTGTGGAGGGGGCGGAAGCGGCAGACTCAGGCTCTCAGCATCCTCGTGCCAATCCAGATATCTGTTTAGATCCTGACAAAGTCGGGATCCCTTCAGAGTCTGGACATGCTGTGTGATATCAACCAACAGCAGACTTTAGCCCACTGACGACTGAATATGGGTCAGAGGAGTGCAGAACTAAGTCCACTCCAGTGACTTACAGAAAAAGTAAGGCCAAAAGAGTTTTGGCCCTAATTCACCTTCACACAAATCAAACTGTGCACTTATTATACAACCAGATATGCATGAAAAAATAGTGAACTGCGTAAGGCTTAAACTAAATTTCTATTGTGCATAAACATTTGTGCCAGTAACAAAAAAATAAATAGCTTAAGGATGAAATCCACTCCTCAGCCAGTGACAATGAAATGAGTGAACAAGCTATAATCAATATACTGTGATATCAGATGAAGTCTTTAAGTCTTCACTGGTGCTGTGAAAGTGATGACTAAATCCCAGTATGAACCATGAGTGCAGATAAACCACCACTCTGCACACTAAAGTAGCTTAGTAGTAGTAAGCAACATAGTAAGATATCGGCATGCTCCCTGCTCCTGATGACATAGCTTAAGACGATACGCGTAGGGTGGAGCTAGGACGCAGACACTATCTTGAATGCTAGCCGGCCGATACGGTGAACACTATCTCCGTTTTTTGCTTTTTGCCGAATATCTTGCGCAATGTGAGTGATTTTAATTCACTATTTTAATAAAATATATGTAGTGGTTTTACAATATGGAGTGTCTTTTGTCTTACTTTATGGGTACAATTATTTATTGAGAGAGCACTGAAGGAATTTCCCTGTAACCCAGGGAAGTATTATACCGGTTCTCAGTGTGAAATTTTAAGCCTTGTTGACCACTCTATACATGAGGGTCATATAGCTCCAGTAAGCTTCTTTAGTATGTATAGGGAAGGAGTATCTGCACTTGTGGTTCTTCCTGGGATTGATTCATCATTTACATAGCACCAGAGAAGACTTAAAGGCTTTTTCTGATATCACAGTATATGGATTGTAGCTCGTTCACTCATTTCATTGGCACTGAGGAGTGGATTTCATCCCTAGGCTGCATACTGAATTTGTATTTAAAATGGCATTTTTGTCACTGGAACAAATGTTTATGCACCATAGAAATTTGTTTATGCCTTACACTGTTCACAATTTTTGTCATGCATGTCTCATTGTATAATATGTGCACAATTTGATGTGTTTAATGCACAGCATTGATGTAAATTTAACATTTCATTTGATGTGTGTGGATGGTGCTGCACATACATATAAAGTGCACATATTGGTTCTTATGTGCACAATCTGTTATATGCTCCTACTGCCCTTGTAATTTATTTTTACTGGATAAAATACCACCAAAAATACAGTGGGTATAGAAAAGAATCACCTCCTTTTAAAATAATCACATTTTGATGCTTTGCAGCCTGAATTGAAGACAGTTTGTTTTATCCAGCTGTATTTGCAACCTATAACGTCCAAGTGAAAGATATAACTCTAACATGTCAGAAAAAAATTAAAATAATAAAAAACAACAATCACTGGAGGTGGAAAAAGGATCACCCTCTGTGTCAGTATTTTGTGGAACCATTTTTTGCTTTAGTTCCAGCTTTTAGTCTGTTGGGATCCATCTCTACTAACTTTGCACATCTAGACTTTACAATGTTTACCCACTCTTCTTTGCAGAACTGCTCAAGTTCAGTTAAATTTGATGGTGACCATTTGTGGACTAGTCATTCCACAGATTTTCAATGGGGTTTAAGTCTGGGCTCTGACTAGGCCATGCAAGGACATTCACCTTTTTCTCCTTCAACCACTGTGGTCATTGTCGTTTTGAGAGGTAAACCTTCTTCCTACTGACATCTTTCTGGCAGAGGACAGAAGATATTCCTCAAGAATTTGATGGCGTTTTGCCCCATCCATTTTTCCTTCTATCCTGACAAGTGCTCCAGTCCCTGCTGCAGAGAACCCCCCATGACAGGATATTACCACCTCCAAGCTTTACTGTAGGAATGGTGTTATTTGGATGGTGAGCTGTTGCTGGATTTCTGTCAGACATATCGTTTAGTTTTGAGGCCAAATAGTTCAATTTTAATCTCATCTGACCATATCATCTTTTTCCATGTGGCTTCAGAATCTTCAAGGTGCGTTTTTGCAAAGCTCAGCCTTGACTGCATGTGGCCTTTCTCGATGAGTGGCTTTTTTTCTTGCAACCCTCCCATACAAGCCACATTTGTAAAGAAATTATGATATTGTTGTCACATGCACACAGTGACCACTCTTTGTCAAACACCTGCAACTGCTTCAGAGTTGCTGTAGGCCTCATGGTAGCCTCTGAGCAGTGCCCTGATCCAGGGAGGGTCTGTGTTGCACCAAATACCTTTCACTTCTTAATAAATAGACTGCACTATGCTTCTAGGCATTGCTAAAGCCTTTGAAGTTTTTTTTGTATCCATTTCCTGACTTGTGCCTGTCCGCAACTTTATCCCGGAGATTTTTTGACAGTGCCTTGCTACCCATTAGTTGATTGTTTGTGTCAGTTGCACTACCAGGGACTGAAATGCTCCACAAAAGTTATTTTTATGCTGAGCTACTCAAAATAACCACAGCTGATCACAAATGGCCTTGTGTGCCTTTGAGAAGGTGATTAGCTACACCTGATTGAGTTTACAATTCATTTTTAGGAGGAGGTGATCCTTTTTCTGACATGCTGGTGTTGTCTCTTTCACTTGGATGTTATAAGTTGCACAAATACAGCTGGATAAAACAAAAACCGTTTCCGTCTTCATTTCAGACTGCAAAACAACAAATGTGATTATTTTAAAGGTTGAGCAGGTTTTATCCAAAATTCCTTATTAGCCTACCTATTTTTTCTGGTTTAAGGTGTCCATATCAAGCTCCTATATTATATCTATTTTTACTTTAGTGTCTGATAAGCCCAATTTTGATTGGCCCTGCCCACTGATTGGCTGGAATATGGACACCCCTCCATGGTATATGTACTGGGGACTGTGATGCGGTTACTACTGGAAACGCCAGAGTGTTTTTTTTTTTACCTTTGTATCACTATCTTTATTAACGGATTGCTGTTCTGAAGGTAGGTTTTAGTAAGTACCACTTGAAAGATGTTTAAGATATTTTAAGGATGTCAGTTATAACGTATTGTGATCCATATTACAAACAACTATTACCTCGTCTCTTCCTGAAGAAGCAGCTGTTGAGCTGAGAAACATGTTGAAATTTGATATCCCGCTCCACACTGGTTATGAAAATAAGTGTTAAGAAATAACTTTTACATTTCTAATGATGTACTGGGATATCTTGGGGTGAAATTCTGTATTTTAAATATAGATGTATAATGAACAGCATGTAACATTTTATTGTGAATTTTCAAATGGAAGAATAAAAATTGTGACCTAACACTTTTGAAGTCCTGTAGCATCCTTTGTATGGCTAGGGAGTTTCACAAGTCTAATGTTTAGGTTGAGGTACCTTCAACTATTTGCTGAGTGACACCACTTTTTGGCCGTGTTCTTCATTTGAAGCTCTATCAGAAATTAATTGAAAAAAAAAGTTTAAATGGAGTAAGAAAAAAAGGGTGTTAGCTGATATGTTAGGTTTCACATAACGGTGCTGAAAAAGAGAGGCTTATTCTCCCAGGAGATCAGCAAAAAGCTCAGGCATTCTTGTAGTGGAAGGGGTTATCCTGGACTGGCCTAGTGTTTGCACTGACCAATCCCTTGTTGGTTTAAGGGCCAGTTCACACCTCGTGTTTCAGTTACTTTTTTTCTGCCTCCAAAAACGCACATAAAGTTACACGGTACTCAATGACATAGCTCACATCAGTGCTTGCAATTTCCAGTGCATTCCGGAAAAAAAAAGTAGAACATGCTACATTTTTCCTGCACAGAACTGTACTGGAATGCGGTAAAACGCATTAAAGAAATGCACCGGAACGCACAACAAATAAACTGGAACGCACATGTCCCTATTTAAATTGAAGAAAAAGAGGGGAAATATGAACTGAAATGCATCAAAAACACGCATGCAGACACACATCTCTAACGCATCTGGACTGCGTTTCTGTAGTGTGAACCAGCCCAAAGACTACCCTTGTCCCCCAAAAGGGAAGAAAGCATGAAATACAAATTCATTTCACAACCATTCCCTATGATGTAAACAACCACCAATTTGGAAAAGGATCTATAGAGTGTGGGGCTACACAGCGTGGGGCTGAATGTAGATTTCAGTACAAATATGGCTGATATACAATGTATGCACAGCAGTCTTCTGGAATCTCAATTATTGTCCTATTGTGTAACCCTAAAGCAGCCCAGAACAATATTTAACATGTTACCCTATAAAGTATGGATAAAATAATAATTTCATAGGGTGGCATGACTTGAATGCCCTCAGGGCATGCCATTATTAGGGCCTTTGCAGAATACTCGGTTAATGGCAAAGCTTAAAAAGTAGTTGTAATGGACAGAAGAAAAGGCCAAGGGTGGGGAAGGAGGATGACACGGGCTTATAAAAAGGAAGAAATAGTAGCATTTCAAGGCAGCTAGCCAATTTAAGCGCTACTCAAAGACCTGAGATTATCACTTGATCAGGCCAACTTTTATTACATCACTATGTGTACACTTATGTGATGTGCCTATATATGAATCAATAATTTGGCAGCTAATGTCAATGTACACCTATCTTGACCATAATCACCACATAAATGAGTTGGGGGGGAAAAAAAAAAAAAAAAAGAAGTTATAGTTATCAGTTCACCCATCACCATTGAGGGATTAAATACTCCTTGGTATGATGAACTCAATTCTTGTTGGCTCACCACTCTCCAACCAAAAATATACTATTGTAATATAAAGTCTCTAAAGAAGTCACCCACCATTTGGGAAACAGACACCAACAGGGGTTTTAAATAGTTCCTCTGCACCAGAATATACACTGCTCAAAAAAATTAAAGGAACACTTTGAAAACACATCAGATCTCAATGGGGGAAAATATCATGCTAAATATCTATACAGAAATGGACTGCGTAATGTGTTAAGAATGTAAGGATGCCCCGTTGTTTCATGGAAATTAAAATTATCAACCTACAGAGGACTGAATTCAAAGACACCCCAATAATCAAAGTGGAAAAATGATGCAGCAGGCTATTCCACGTTACCGAAATTTCATTGTAGCAACTCAAAATGGTACTCAGTAGTTTGTGTAGCCCCATGTGCTTGTATGCATGAGACGACGGATGCTGTCCTGGGGTATTTCCTCCCAGATCTGGACCAGGGCATCACTGAGCTCCTGGACAGTCTGAGGTGCAACCTGGCGGCGTCGGATGGGCTGAAACATGATTTCCCAGAGGTGTGCTATTGGATTTGGGTCAGGCGAGCGGGGGGGGCATTCAATGATATCAATTCCTTCATCCTCCAGGAACTGCCTGCATACTCTCGCCACATGAGGCCGGGCATTGTCGTGCATCAGGAGGAACCCAGGATCCACTGCACCAGTGTAGGGTCTGACAATGGGTCCAAGGATTTTATCCCGATACCTAAAGGCAGTCAGGGTGCCATTGTCTAGCATGATGAGGTCTGTGCGTCCCTCCATGGATATGACTCCCCAGACCATCACTGACCCACCACCAAAAAGGTCATGCTGAATGATATTACAGGCAGCATACCGTTCTCCACGGCTTCTCCAGACCCTTTCATGTCTGTCACATGTGCTCAGGGTGAACCTGCTTTCATCTGCACAGGGCACCAGTGGTGGACCTGCCAATTCTGGTGTTCAATGGCAAATACCAATTAAGCTCTATGGTTCCGGGTAGTAAGCACAGGGCCCACTAGAAGACGTCGGGCCCTCAGGCCACCCTCATGAAGTCTGTTTCTGATTGTTTGGTCAGAGACATTCACACCAGTGGCATGCTGGAGGTCATTTTGTAGGACTCTGGAAGTGCTCATCCTGTTCCTCCTTGTACAAAGGAGCAGATACTGGTTCTATAGCCCTGTCCAGCTCTCCTAGAGTAACTGCCTGTCTCCTGGAATCTCCTCCATGCTCTTGAGATTGTGCTGGGAGACACAGCAAACCTTTTGGCAATGGCACGTATTAATGTGCCATCCTGGAGGAGTTGGACTCCTCTGTAGGGTCCAGGTATCACCTCATGCTACCAGTAGTGACACAGACCCTAGCCCAATGTAAAACTAGTGAAAAACAGTCATAAAAGATGAGTAAGAAAAAAAATGTCTGTAAAACCATTCCTGTTTTGGGGGTTGTCTCGTTGTCCATCTAGTGCACCTGTTAATTTCAACACCAAAGCAGCTGAAACTGATTAACAACCCCCTCTGCTACTTAACTGACCAGATCAATATCCCAGGAGTTTAATCGACTTGATGCTTTACTCTGATTAAAAAGTGTTCCTTTAATTTTTTTGAGCAGTGTACATCTATATAACACAAACAAGCCCACTCCCACTTGGCAAAGATCAGTCATGGTTACATGTCAGTAAAAACACAAAACTGCATTTTGGGATACAGGTGGATGTGAACGCATTCTCAGCCTTCTCAGAAGTGCGGAGCTGGGAAAGTTTTTATTTTAAAGTGGAATGCAAACTGCTAAATACACAGTCAAAATATGTAAATGTGAACGGACTTGTCCAAAAGAAAAAAACAACTGTAATGTAGTCTATTTTGTGTAATCCAGGAACACCTGCCAGATAGCACTGCCAGGCTCTGAGCATATTTCTTTCTTTGGCAGTTAAAGCAAATGTGGCCTGAAAAAAGATCACACTTACTGATTTGATAATAAAATGAACAGTGATTAAGCTCCCTACGTACTACCTAACACAAACACAGTAAAGCCCATTCGACTAGCAGTGCTGCCTACTCCTCTCCTAGTCTGGATCACCCTGTGCAGGGAACTAAAGAGACCAATATAAAAAGGAGACAGGGGCACTATTTAAAAATACATTTATGCATTGGTTGGAACAAGTGCATAACTGAATTAAATGGGGGTGTTTTCTATCTGCTTACAATTTTGCTTTAAACAGGAGTCTACACAGAAAGTAAGTACAAGCCCATTCGGATCATTTATTTAGAAAAAAATAAATAAATAATAATAATGAACAACAGAAGTCCTACAAACCTTTTATCTACTTGTACACTTCACTTTTATCTGGGTATTTTGAGAGAATGAGCATGGCAAAGTCAAAGCAGATTTAACAGATGGAGTCAGTAGGAAGTTACCCAAGTCAAGTGACACTCTAAAAAAAGCTCTTTCCTAAAGCCATGAGAACTCCCAGCTCTATATTCATTCTGGAAGTGACAGGTCTGTTAGCCAAATAAAAATTGGTTTTGTTTCTGCACAATGATTTGCAAATCTAAAAATAAAAAAAGGGACCAAGGCTTCTCAGACATAAAAAAACCTTCAGCAAAAAAGATCAAAACATATGGGATACAAAATGTTGTATGTCTGCTTGCTGCACGCCCACAATGTACTGCAGACGGACAGCAGCTACAGGCAAAGCGACGTATGGGTACATCGCTCCGGCTGTACAAACACAAGGTAACCCCCGTATCCAACGGACACAGTGGAATGCAGATTCCGGTACACAGGACCCGGTGATCATGTGATTACTATGCGATCACAGTAACAGCAAAGCAGTTATGAATCTGTCTGATTCATAACAGATTTGCTTCTTTTCCTGGTGAGCTGCGATTTGCCCACAGTTCTCACATGGTACAGGGGGCCAATCACAGCACCATGTGATCAGCTTAAGTCAATCACAGATCACCATCATTTTGAATTGTCATGAACTTAACCCATTCATGACAGTTCAAAGCAAGCTTTGCATTGCAGGAGCAATAATATTTATTGCTCCTGCAAAGCAAAGTGTTAAAAAAAAAAAAAAAAGAGAAAGAAAAACTACTACTAGGGTAACCCTGTACTACTCTGATAAAAGTATTTTTAAAAAGAAAATAAAAAACAGTTCAAAAATAAAATACTGTAATGAGAATTTTTTGTAAAAAGGTTTTAGAAGGGTTTTTTTGTTTTCTTTTTTTGTGCAGGCGAGCGGCGTCTTTAGACGAAGCAACGTACCCATACGCCTTTTTCTATTTCACACACACGCCAGAATAATCAGCTCCTTCACATTCCGATGCGTGGAACCATTGGAAAGGTCAGTATTGATCCCTTTAGTTCCGCTTTAAATGCACATATTTGCACCTACAATCAGTTGAACGCAAGTGCGGTGTCAGGCTCAGGCTTACCAAGCTGCAGAAGTATCTCTGGACTAAGAGTATACCAATTACCACAGTCGTACGCCATTGAGGAGCACAAGTCAGTCTGCTGTGGTGGCAGACAAGACTTATTAATTTACAGAAATCAATGAATAAATTCCAACAGGGCTGTGTGGGTGACATTCCGAAGAGCCAGGTCATTTTTAAAATAAACAATAAGTTATACTTACTGGCTCTGTGCAACAATAATCACACAGAGCAGTCCCTTAACTCCTCTCAAAGTCTCCTACCGGCACAGTCCATTCCTTCTCTGATTGCCCCCTCAGCGTAGAGCTGAGGGGGAATCTGTGCAGGTGAACTCCTGAGCCCCACCCCCCCTCCCAGGGGTTTGACTGACAGCAGCAGGAGCCTATGGCTCCCGTGTTACCCATAAAAGGAGGAAGAGAAGAGGGTAGGCTGCAGCTGGGGACAGCACTGAATCATGAAAGGAGGCAGGTAAATGTTTAAAATTGGGGTTTTGGCACAAAATAGTGGAGTTTTTTTTACCTCCCGAGAATGCATTGAGGTAAAAACACTTACCCCTTTAAAACCACTGGCTAAATCAATTGTTAAAGTGGAAGAAAAGGCAAATCTTAACCAATTCTAAATCTGCTCTCAGTCACATTCTAAGCCTAGTCTATCTAGCTCTGTAAAAAAAAAATTGCTATACTTACCTGTTCTGCAGCTGTTCCAGTCCGGTCTCCAGTGGCGACTCTGTCCTTTTGGAAAATGCCTGGGATGTGACATCACCCATAGAGTTACTATGGAGCTTCCATTGTCAACTGCCTCTCCTGTACACACCTACAGTTGTGCTCAAAAGTTTGCATACCCTGGCAGAAATTGTGAAATTTTGGCATTGATATTGAAAATATGACTGATCATGCCTAAAAATGCTCTTTTATTGAAGGATGATGATCATATGAAGCCATTTATTATCAAATAGTTGTTTGGCTCTTTTTTAAATCCTAATGATAAACAGAAATCACCCAAATGGCCCGGATTAAAAGTTTACAACCCTGGAATGTTTGGCCTTGGTACACACAAGGTGACACACACGGCTTAAAATGCCAATTAGAGGTTAATGTCCCACATCTGTGGCTTTTTAAATTGCAATTAGTGTGAGTGTATAAATAGTCAATGAGTTTGTTAGCCCTTGCGTGGAATCACTGACTAGGCTAGATACTGAGCCATGAGGATCAGAAAAGAAATGTCAAAAGTCCTGCGTAACAAGGTAATGGAACTTTATAAAGATGGAAAAAGGACATAAAAAATGTCCAAAGCCTTGAATATGCCAATCAGTTCTGTTAAATCATCTATTAAGAAGTGGAAAGTTCTATATATAGTAAAGTATATAGTATACGCATATATAGTAATATAATATATAGTATAGGCATATATAGTAATATAATATAATATAGGCATATAAAAAGTATATGTAGTAAAGTATAGAGATTTTTTGCTTTAGAAGGCTAGATAGATTAGGCTCAGAATGTGACAGAGTAGGTTTAGGCTCTGTTTACATATAGGAGTTTTGAATCGCGGACATTTTAACAGTGCGTTTTGAAATCGTGGGCAGAATCACGACGATTTTTGCGGCGGCTGTATTTTTGAATGGAGTTGTGGTTAAGATTTACCTTTACTTCCACTTTAATTTGTCCATCCTAATATATTATACAAGTTTAAACTAAGAACCCCCCACAAAATCAGTATTTTCCCCCTTTTTAGTATTGGGTCAGTATCATATTACATAACGTTTTGTCTTTGTAGTCTATCCTTACAGTTTACGCATTTTTAAACAGAGGGAAACCATACTGGTTCAGAGCTAATTATAACATATATTTATAAAGGTTAATACTTTTTTTTTTTTTTTAACTTTTCATATAAACTTTATTACAAAGCATTATAGGATTTTCAATAGAAAGAATGCAGCAGATGTGGCTTTCTTTTGGATTGTCTATCTCTAACAGATGATGTGGAAACTTCAGTCATTTGGAAGTTCTCATTACCCCTTTAGGAACATAATGCCTATGTCACCACACTCCCCTGACACGGTTCCAGTGAATATAAAGCCATTTCTGGTAAGTCTAAATATCATTATAGTAATATGAAGCCCAGTAAAAGTCAAATAAACCAAGATATATAGTTTCAAGTAGGAAGAAATATTTTTTTCAGGAAGAAAGCATCAAGATGTAATAAATATAAAAAGGAACTTACTAGAACTCTATCTCCCAGCTTTAGTTCCCGTTCCCCCTTTTTGACAGACCCCGTTTCTGAAAGGTTTGAAATGGATTCACTTGTTGTCCGAGTGAGGTTGCTCAGCTGGGCAGGTGTAACAGATTCCTTAGAAGATGCAGCACTTTTAAGAGGGGTTGCTACAGCAGCGGGGACAGGGGACACAACGCTTGCAGAAGACACCGAGGTTGGTGAGGTAGCTCTGGATGTGTTTTGTGCACCATTAGTCTCATCTTCAAGTGGTTTCCGTGACAATTTTGATGGTCTTGTAAAAATCCCCCTCAAGGCATCACACTGAAAATATCTCACTCCGGCAACTGCTCCATCGTTTTTACCAATTGCTTCATCCAAAACAATCCCTGCCCACTGACCTGGAGCAAACTGAGTCTCACCAAGGAATTGGATAAATCCAGGCTTATTGCCATTAACCCATACATGTTCCCCAACTCTGAAGTCATCTACAAACCCTTCAGGAGCATCTGAAGGTGGTGCACTAGCAGCTTTCTCTGTTGCCTTCACAGGAGGGGCTGTAGTATAAAAGAAAAAAAAAAGTTAAGTATTACCAACGACATGAATACTGTGTGTTACAGCATCAGGCTAGTGCATATAGACAAATTACTTGAAAGAACCATGACATGTACAGCACCTGTCCACAGCAATTCATATTTTTGAGGTTTTAAAAAAAAAAAAAAAAAAAAAAAAAAAAAGGAAGAAGTGTGTGCAGGTTCTTTTATTTATTTCAGGCAGGTACTTCTATAGCACCGTCAATTTACACAGCGCAATTTTTTGCAAATAAATTCTTTCCAAATCAGCCAATGTGATTGTCTGGATTTTTTTTCTCATTTTGTCTCTCATAGTTGAGGTCTATCTATGATGCCAATTACAGGCCTCTCTCATCTTTTTAAGTGGGAGAACTTGCACAATTGGATGCTGACTAAATACTTTTTTGCCCCACTGTATGTAAAAGGTATGTATGAGGATTGAGTAAATGAATGACAGGATCTCCATCACCCTTCCACAGAATTCTATGCATTGTAGAATAGTGATACAAGTGCATCAACGCACCACAACTCACAACTGAAAGTGTATTTCCAGTTTAGCAGGCACATCGGGATAACACCTGCTTTATAGGTGTTACATTTTCTCATTCACATAGCATAACTTTTAAAAAATGCTGTTAACATTTTAATTGCTCTTTTTTATTAAAGAAAAAAAAACTGCAAAACTGAAGTTATCCTCGGCTATGCAAAGTTTCCTGGGAAAGTAAGGTTTACTATATTAACCCTATCTGTACATTGCCAGCAGATCTCAATTTCAATTGCAAATGAGATCTGAACACTGTGTGTCCTAACAAAGTGTTAAAGATCCAGCAGCAATTCAGTGTCTCTCTCTTACCCAGGACAGGCTGAGTTTCCTTTCATCTTAAATTGTTCAGAGTAGATTAAAGTCTGACTGAGATCTGCTCCAAACAACTAGAAAAGTTTTTAAAGTTATTTCTAGGAATGCTGTGTGAATAGGAACACAAATATAGTTGGCTTTTTTCAAAAATCTCACTTCAAAAAGTGGAAATGCACTTTAAGCCTGGGTTCACACTGATGCGGTGCGGAATTCTGCACAGCATCACAAATCGCACCCCGTTCATACAAACTGCTGTGGGTGTGTGTTAACAACATCCCAAAATCAGTTCGCAAATGAGCAGAATCAGATCGCTTAGGTGTGAATACCCATGCGATCTGATTCTAGTGCGGACCAAAAAAAAAAAAAAGAGTCCTGCACCTTTTTGGTGCGGATGCGGTGTGATTTGAGCCATACAGAATGTGATTTACACAGGAATGCGGTGCAGTTTCTGCACGAATCACATGCGATATGCCGCACAAGTGTGGGCCCTGGCTAAGGCTAGGTTAACACCTATGCAGATTGTGTTTGATGTAATTTCTGGGTGCATTTTGCGTTTTTTTCACAATAGTTTTTTTATGCTTTTTTGGCATTTTTTTATGCATTTTTGCATTTTGAGAGACTTTCGCTAGTTGTTAAGAAGTGGGCGTCCGTTGGCATCCTTAACAACTGAAATAAAGTGAAAAAACGAGCGCTGGATATAATATAAAAGGAGCTGCTAGCATGAAAGGTAAAAACCTCTAAAACCTTCTAAAACATATAAAATAAACATGCAACTGTTGAGTCATCAGCTGTCAGCGTTTCCCACTGACAGCTGAATACAAACAAAGCTATTGCTGGCAACTAAAGAAATAAATAGGGAAAAAAACTGCATGGGGTCCCCCCCAATCCATTCCAGGCCCTTGGGTCTGGTATGGCTTTTAAGGGGAACCCCACGGCAAAATTTTAAGGGGAAAAAAAACCCACGTGGGGTCCCCCCAAAATCCACACCAGACCCTTATCCAAGCATGCAGCCTGGACGGTCAGGAAAAGGGAGAGGACAAGCGAATGCACCCCCTCCCCAGACATACCAGGCTACATGCCCTCAACATGGGGGATGCTGCTGAAAGGAGGCAGGGTCACCCGGTTGCTCCACACCATAGCTTATTTAAGAGCGGTCAGACGGCAGAAGCCTTCGTTGGGAGCGGAGCCCTTTTTTTCTTCTGGGCAGCGGCGTTCATTATGATTGACATTGGATCAACTTCAGGGAACAATTTTTATTTTTTTTTTTGCTTTTAATAAAGGACTTGTTAAAAATTGTGTGTTTATTCACTTTTTTGGTGAATGAGTAGAAATATGTACCCCATACTCACTCACAGGCCAGGATTGTGGGAAGGAGGCCCTTGTCCCTTTGACAAGATGCTTCGGGGGGGGGGGGGGGGAATTTCCCCTGTCCTAAAGCACCCCCCCCCCTCATGTTGAGGGTATGCGGCCTAGTATGGTTCAGGAAGCGTGCTTGCTTGCCTCCCGCCCCCCACCTTTCTGACCTGCCAGGTTGCATGCTCACATAAAGGTCTGATATGAGTTTTGGGGGGGGGGGGGGGGGGGGGCGACCACATGCTATTTTTTTCTTTTAATTTTGGCGTGGGGTTCTCCTTAAAAACCGTACCAAACAAGAAGAGAGCCTGGTATGGATTGAGGGGGCCCCCCCAAACTATTTTTTCCCCCGATCTTGTTATTTTTAAATTGCTGGCAATAGATTTGTGTATATTCAGCTGAGGACTCATTAGTAGTTAAGGAATGCGGTGGCCACCTGCTCTTTAACAATCATGTTGTTTACTGATTGTAAAGGACGCCGGGAGCCGCCCGCTCCTTACCAATCAGTTTACAGTCACACAAAACACAACACACAAAATGTATACAAAAAAGCATCACAAAAATGCAATACTTGTGTTTTTGGTGCAGTTCCATTGAAGTCTATTACAGGCAAAACACAATCTGCGTCGGGAAAGAAGTCCGACCCTTTCAGAAATCTGCACCGGCTCAAACGCACAGATGTGAATTAGATCCATAGAAAATCATGTTAAATGAACCTATGGCAAGTGTGAACCTATGGTAAGTGTGAACGTGCCTTGAGATCCTAGGGAAAGCCTAACAAGGACCTTGCATACAATTTTTAATGTTCTCCCTGCATTCCTGCATCCATCATACTCTTGTAGTCCTTGTATTGTCTTTCCTTAAAGAGCAGGCTGAAATTGCAATTATATTAAACTGAAAACAAATTAATCATCAGAAAATGTATCCAAAGTGTAATTAAAGTAATTAACAGATTTGCTGCAATCACTTCCACACATAGGAGTGGTCCAAAAATTAAACATACAGGTTATTACGCCGCCTTAACTGACATGAATGAAGATAATGAGAGACAGCTAAGTTGAAGTGAACACGGAAGGGTGATGTCAGGCGGGTGAACTGGAACACTGCAACATGGAAAGACAGATAGTGAAGAGCTCGTTAATAAAATGTATAAAGGTTTTTTTAATTTTCTTCTGTGACAATAGGATATGGAAGGCCAATTCCAAATCACTCCCTGTTATTATTGCTTTTGGAGCCACTCAAAGTAGAGGTGAAAGCTTATCCCTGTGTCCCAGAACATGGAATGCAGGCTTGTCCTGATATCAATCCAGAGGGCTAGTAAATATAAAGAAGAAAGTTTCGCTGCTACTCCCAACCAGCAGCAAACCTTTCCTCTTTCCAAGTAGCCTTTCCAAAAGCATTGAATGTAAGAAGAAATACATTCACCGACACCACAATATTAGCAATGAAAGATGACGACATGAAAATAAAAAATGTAGAGAGACATTACATGGCACCATACTGCAGATTTAAAAGTTTATATCAGGCTCCTCTGTGGTTTAAAAATGCACTTGGTATGAACAGACTTGCACAGATGGGATGTGAAATGCCTTTATACCTTTCCATCACAGCATTTCCTTTGGAAGAAGTTGGATCCCTGGCAGGATTGTAAATACCACAATTCCTAAAGACAATGGAACCACTTGTACATGAGAAACTACTAGGGAGTGGAAGGAACATGCATTCATTTAAAGAGGGGAAAAAAAACAAAAAAAAAAAAAACAAACAAAAAAACCAAACTTACCAGCAGTAGCAGCAGTAGAAGATTTAGCAGTTAAAGCGCCAGGCTTCGCTATTTTGGAAGGTGCTTTAAGCCCACTTGGCTTTAGTGAACTCATTTTTCCACAATTCACAACTTTCCACAGTCGCTATCTTTTTGAAACCATTGATAAATCTGGATTTTTTTTTTTGTTTCAAATTAAAATCGTAAACCTGCAGGAAAAAGAAAATAAAACAAAATGGTAGTGTTTAGTGGTTATGGAAGCTGAAAAGATACGTTAGTGCTCAACTCAAGGCAAACTTTGTATTTCCTTTTATATCGTGTGGGGAAGGTTTACAAACTCTGACAAAAAGGTAAAAGGATGACAATAAAAACCTCAAAGTTAAAATGTCTTTCTTCTTCTCTATAAGGTCGGCCCACCCAGTATCAGTCAAACTCAAAACACAGTACAATCGCCTTTAGGTCTACCAATTATGTTGCACAAGGGCCTGCCTGATTGGATACAAATTGATTAGATAGTGTAGGCAGGTTCTAGTTTAGGCAGGTTCTCATTACACAGTAAATGTTATGTAGGCCATACATGGTTCGAATTTCGAACGATTTTCGTACGAACATCGGACCTACAAATAATTGGCCGATTTTCGCTCTGTTAGTGGAGCAATGGCATCGACCGATATTCGTGGTTCCTCCCCATTTCGTTTATCGGGCATGCTGGAAAAATTAGTGAAAAACTACCAATTTTCAAAATCACTGGTGGCACCATCGGATTACAGAACAAACGACGTTTCAATTTTCGGATGAAAAATCATTCAGAATTCGAACCATGGTCTGCATAAAGTTGAAGAATGCAAGATTGCAACACGTGTGGCAAACGTCAAGCCTTGTACACACGGGCCAAAAAAACAATCCAAAAAAACGGCCAGCTGGGCAGGAACCAGTCAACCTTCGGGCTATGTGTAAAGCTGTCTGGTCTACAGAAGCCATTCTTACAAGCGGCTTCTGTTCAGCCCACTGGGTTGGAAAAAAAAAAAACAAACAACAAAAAAAAAAACCTAGTGTGTGCCCAGTTTAAAGCTCACCATACACATTACAATGTGACTGTATTATGCAATGCTCTAGAGATTTTCAATGATTTTTGTATTCAACCTACTTAAAAATTGTGTGTCCAGCTTTAAAGTGGCATTAACCTCCCTAGCGGTCTGATTATGTCCATATTTCTGTGCTCAAAGCGGTACATTTTTTTGCATGGAAATATGTATTTTATTTATTGTAAGCCTGTAATTTTTAGGAATAACTCACTGAAATCTGTCTGAACAAAAGTCTAGTAAACATCCCGGGTATGTTAAAATTTGAAACACGAAATCATAAATTATAATTTAATAATCATAAGAAATATTATAATAATAATAAATGTAATAACATAATCAAACAAAAAACACTGAAATTTTGAATAGAGCGCCAAGTTCGCACATCACTGAGCAAAGTCACAAAATCTTTTTCGGTGTCTGATGATGAATTTCTACACTAATCATTATCACTCAATTCTGCAAGTGGTTCTGATTTATGATCGCGGTTCTCTTGCTGGTCTAAAACCACTTTTGACCTAAAAAAGGACGCTTTTTGGACGCCATGGACTTTTCTCAGTTTCCAGGCAGAAAGAACAGTAAAAATGCAGGCAGGGCACAGGACAAAGCACTCGGGAAAAAATGTATGTGAAATGGTTTGATATAGTAATGTTTTGCTATGTTATTTTAGTGTATTTAGTGAATTTCACTTTTTAAATTTTCAAATTTCCATCCCCCGTATGTCCTGATGTCGCAGGGAACGGAACCCGGAAGACAGATGCCGGCATCGGCCGGAGGACATTGCCGGGGACTCTGCAGGGGGGACATCGTGGGAGCAAAGGACAAGGTAAGTGAAGAAGGGATTCCGGAGCAACGCAGCAAGGTATTCCCGAGTGTAGCTCGGGGTTACCGCTTGTGGTGCTGAAACTTTACCCCGAGCTACACTCGGGAATACCGCCAGGGAGGTTAAAATCAGATAAAAAAAAAAAAATACATATTTTTTGTTTTTATTTCCATTTAGCTTCCCCTTTTAACTGTCCCCCGGCCATGCTGCTATATTCCCATTCTCAGTGTCCCCTGTGCCACCACGACCTATGCAGTCTTTACAATATGCGTGCTCCTGTTCTGAATTTCGACTCCACATACAGCCATTCAGAGTAAAGCAAACCAATGACTCAAACAAGATTTCAGTACTCAGGCTCATGACCTTCTTGCGTCAGTAGTTAAATTAGACCAGTATCACATGACTTCTAACAGAGTGACTGCATGCTACACAACCTGAGCTATGAATAATTTTTTTTTATATGCCTTCTAAGCTTTCAAAAAACATTATCTATTTAACTTACCACAAAAGAAAAAATAATGCACAACGTTAACTTTGGCACAAGAGCAATGCCAGGAGCACAGAAGTATTAAAGCCTAAAACATGCACACCCACATATAAAAAAAACAAACAAAAAACAACCACACACACACAACAGAGGTATAAAAATTTGTATGGCTTCCAGTAACCATCATTCCTTAGAGGTGCATGATGTTGGAGGAGAGAAAAAGGACCCTTTGTGAACAAGGAGGAGAATAAACATTCCCCATAAAAGGGAAAGTCGCATAGACTGTAGTTGTTCACTGAGCAACCCTAAGGCTCCATGCACACTGACTTAAAGAAAAAACAATTGCTGCTGCTACAGACGTTTTGGGTTTTGCCTGTAGAAGCAGCTCAATGTTATCCTATGTGTCCATGCACATTAGGACATTTAGAGGCATATTTTAAACTCAACATTTAGAGGCAGGAAAAAAACCCTTCTGGTTTGCATTTTTGATTGGAGTTTTCTGGCAGAAAAATACACTAAACTCTCCTAAACTGTGTACAAAAACGCTCTAGATCAGTGGGGGTTTTTTCTGCCAAGGGAACTGGTGATTTTTAAACCCAGTGTGCAAATGGTTTTCATTATTCATGACTATTTCGATGCATCTCCAGACAAGAAAGATGGCCAAAACATCTTTGGGGAAAGGCGTTTGTTTCACTGCATTTGGTCACTGGGAGGGTTGATTCTTCCAGCCAATACCTATTGCCCCTCAAGGTCAGCAACAGGACTGTCTACACACACCAATAAAAAAAATAAGTTGGTCAACCCTTTGAATGTAAGAATAGTCCATAAAATGTAATCCAAGGTAAAAGTAAAAAAGCACTTCAAGTTCAAAACACAGAACATTTATTTATTGTGACACGTAATTCACTAAATGGCAAATAATTCTTTATTGGTAAAAGCCAAAACTTTTGTTGTTTAAAAAGGCATAGTTCACCTTTTGCAAACAAGTCGTAAATGCATCAACGGTGGTAAAATAAAAAAAAGTGTATTTACTAAATAGAAGCCTGCAGAGCCTAGCAACAAGTGTTAATTTTTGTTGACGAAAATATTTTCATCGACTAACATATGACTAAAACTTAAACAGATGACTAAAATACAACTGAAGCTAAAATGGCATATTAGTCAAAAGACTAAAACTAAATCAAAATTTGATATCAAAATTAACACTACACTATCACATAAGACTAAGTAGGGGGCATCTACTAAGCTGGTGAAAGAAAAAAAAATTAAGAAAAAGGCTTTTCCTTTTTTTTTCCTTACCATTTAATGTTGGTAATATATTCAGGTAATATCTGCAATGTAATTACAGCCAACAGAGCTTACAGTTTTTGGGGTTTTTTTTTTTATATTTTAAAGTTGCACTTCTGTTTGTCAAAAGCAAAATTTTGGTTTGTTTTAGAAACTTATGCAGGCCATAGACAGGTCGAACATCAGCCAATTTTTCTAACGATAAACCAAAAAAATAAAAAAATAATCGGTCGACTGACGTTACCACCAACAATTTAAAAAAAAAATCGGCCAACTAAATCATAAAGCTCACCCCATAACTTCTGTCCCTTGCAGGTCACAGCTCATGCACCGATTTTTTTATCGTTAAAACGATCGGCCGATTTGGCCGTCATTGCCGGGAAAATTGGCCGATCGTCCAAATCGGCCGCAAATTTTCCAACATGACCGATAATCTCCAAGTGCAAAAAACCCGAAAACCCGGCTGACCATTGAACCCACTACATTACAATTTAACTAAACCCATTAGATTCAGTTGCCTAAAATGTACTGGAGATTTAAGTCAACTAAAATACGAATAAAACAATTCAGATGGCTAAAATAAGACTAAAACTCAAATGACTAAAACTAGATTGAAATTTGACGGGCTCTTTCACACCGACGTTCCGATCAGGTCCGCCTGCCCGTTTTTCAGGTGGACCCAATCGGAACCTGCATTCTCCTCTATGGAGCGGCGGGTGCAAACGGACATCTGCCGGTTTACACCTGCAAACATCAATAAAAAGGGATGGAGGGGGATCCAATTCCCCCTCCGTCCACCGGATCGGATGAAAACAGACAGGCAGCCTGTATTCATCTGACCGCCTATTGAGGAGAGCAAGCAGCTCTGTGTCTACTTTGCAACAGCGGAACAGACACAGAGCTGTCATCCGCTTGCTCAGCGGGGATCAGCTGAGAGACCTCCTGCTGAGCAAGTGGATCCGCTAAATGGGTTCGCTCCAAATGAAAGGACCCTGAGACTGCTAGCAAGAGCAATCAATGTATTGCAGGTGCACTGAATAGGGCACTTGCATTGCTTCCCCCTCCTAGCCCTAGGTCTGTATGGTGGAATGAACTATGTTATGGGGCTGAAGGAAGTGCTGAATGGTGACAATTGCTACTGGCATGTTCTGCTGAGTCCGTCTGCTGCAGTGACAGATGGGACTTGTATTTTTATTTTTCAACCCCCAGAAAAGAATGATGCTAGGCTCCGCCTTCACTGAAGTCAAACAACCAGCCTACACAGTTAGAAGCACCCCACAAATCAGGTAGGGGGGTGGTTTGAGTTAAACGTATTTGTAAACCACACACACACATAAAATTAACAAGGCACATCCCCATACTGTGTACTAGCCTGAAACCAAAGCACCAAGTCTGGTTCCTATCTGATCTCTCTGCATGCGTCACAGAAAAGACTAAGCTGACACAACAGCCAGCAGGGATATGGCCCACCCCCTTCAGCACACTGCAGATGACTCATAGCCTCTCTGTTTTTTTTCTTTCAGTTTTTTGGGGAGGGGGAAGGGATCCCTTCCCTCCACAAAGCTATCAGATTACACTACAGCTCTATGCTCAAGCTCTGAGGTGTGTGAGGTCAGATCCTCTGCTTTTTAGAGCTGAAATATACTGTGTAAAGTGTGTGTTTGAGAAGGCTGTAGAGAAGAGATTCTGCAGATAAACAGGTACAACTAAGTGTGCATTTCACACCTGGAATGCATACCACCTGCGATTAGATGTGAAAGCCCCTATTGTAGGCAGCCCCATTGAATGAAATGTCCACTCGCATGTAGAACACTAGTGCAGCGGTTGGCCCTGGAAGCAGACTGCCTGCATCCAGTGCTATTCACTCGCATGCGATTGCTGCTTGAGCAATCAGTTCGTTCAAGCACTGAGGCTAGGCATCATAGGTCTGTATGCAAATACAGCCTGCCTAGCAACACCCAATTCTTTAGACTGGCATCTACCAAACAAGGCATTTTGATTTTTACATAACTCCTCCCAAGACCCAGCTCACTGCTTGCAACATCAAGGCTGATGACTCTTGAGAGAAGCACTATGGCAGGGTGTTGGAAGGTTTTCAGAAAAACTATGCACAGCACAATATCAGCCATAATATGCCTGCATTGTATAGAGAGGCACAGAAACCCAGTCACTGATTCATCCAGTTGCCTGACCGTTCAAACGGTGCCCAATACCAGTCAAATGGCTCATAGCAGAGCATAGCAGAGCCATACAAAGCAGTGTGCTTACAGTGGCAAGCACACAGACAGCCCCATAGTAAAACACACACAGCTAAACCTTTGGTCGCCCCTCATGTTAACCCCTTCCTGCCCAGTGCCATTAGTACAGTGTCATTACTTTTTTATTAGCACTGATCACTGTATTGGTGTCACTGGGGATGCCAGTGGCAATTAATCAGTTCCCCGCAGTGTCAGAATTCCCACCGCAGTCCTGCTATAAGTCACTGTTCGCCGCCATTACTAATAATAAAAATTCCAGTATATATACTGGAACATGCTATGGACATTGACATGTTTAATACCAAAAAGTCCAAAATACAGTTTTTTTCTCAAAATTGTCAGCTTTTTTTATAGCGCAAAAAATAAAAAATGCACAGGCGATCAAATACCACCAAAAGAAAGCTCTATTTGTGGAAAAATAAAAGGACGTAAATTTCATTTGGGTGCAGCGTTGCATGACAGTGCAATTGTCAGTTAAAGTAACGCAAAAAATGTCCTGGTCAGGAAGGGGGGGGGGGTAAATCCTCAGGAGGGCAAGTGGTTAAAGAGATAGATTAAATTATAGGAGAGGGAGGTTTCAGCTTTCTAACAAGTTGTTTGTGTGTACTGGTATCTGTATAAAAAAAAAAAAACTAAATGAAGAGTTCCTACAGGGAAAAATAATTTTGGCAAAACCTAGTGTGCATTATACCAATATCTATCTTTGTAGGCTTCCAGACTTTTTGTACACAAAACATGAGATTCTAAAAGGGCTTTTAACTAGGAACATAATATGTAAAGACCACACACACGCCTGCTGTCTGATAACAGTTACACACCTCACAACAGTAGAGCCAAGGAATCACACCCTTAAAAAAAATGTAAACTGCGATTATGTGTGGGAGGCACTGTATGCAGAAAAAAAAAAATTAAAGCAATATTAAACCCCAAATCAAACATGTAACATATTGCAGCTTACCAATCATTAGATGTGATGGCTGCATCCGTTTTCCTAGACTTCTTTCTCTCGGTTTTCACCTGGTGATCTGGCCAGCAACAAGGAGCAACAGACATACTTTTTAGACAGCAGCATTGTCAGTCTTGGGGGAGGGGAGTGTTAGATGTACTAACAGATTTTAGATAGACTGACAAATCGAAGCCAAACTTCAACTCACTCTTTAGTCCTCATGCACAGGGGACGTTTTTACAGCCGCTGTTTTTTGGCATTTGACAGTTTTTTTCTACAGCTAGTAAACCCCCAGCATGTTATCCTATGTATCCATGCACACAGACTGTAATCAATGTTTTTTGGCTGGAAAAAAAAACAAAAACAAAAACTAGTGGGTTTCTAGAGGAGTTTTTCAGCTGTAAAAACAATCTAACATTGAAAAACGTGGTAAAATGCCGCAAACCTGCATTTTTGGATGTTTTTTTTTACCCCCAAAAAACGGGGGTAAAAAAAACCAATAAAAAATGCAAACACGGGAAAACACAGCTAATCGCGGCAAACCGCTACTGCAAAAATGTTAAAAAAAACACGTTTTTAACGTGACTTTACACAGCTAACTTTACCAGCATTATCAAAACGTGTGCATGAGGGCTTCCAAGCAGTTTCAGCTGCAATGTGTTTGTTTTGGGGTTTCAGCCCTCATGCACACTTGATGTTTTTACAGCGGCTGTTTTTGGCTTTTGACATTCTTTTTCTACAGTCAATAAACCCCCCAGCATGTTATCCTATGTGTCCATGCACACATAGGCTGCAATCAACGGCAATTTTGGCAGGGACATTTTTTGGCTGGAAAAAAACCCAAACTAGTGGGTTTCTAGAGGAATTTTTCAGCTGTAAAAATGCTCTAACACTAAAAAAAGTGGCAAAACCAGCGGTTTTGGACACTTTTTTACCCCAAAAAAATTTTTTTTGGGGGGGGGGGTCAAAAACCACCGCTAATCGCGGCAAAACGTGAATGCAAAGACGCTTAAAAAAAGCTGAAAACCTCAGGTTTTTAATGGGACTTTACAGAGCTAACGTTACCAGCGTTATCAAAATGTCCCGTGTGAATGAGGACTAATACTGCTTTAGCGCTGGTTCACACAGCCATAATTTCAGATGCGTCATGCGATTAAAAATCGAACCTGAAGTCGCATGTAGTGTATTTCTATGGCACGGTCCTAATAGATGCTATTTCAAATAGCGCAATTTGAAAAATAGTTCCTGCTTTACTTTTCACCACTTCTGTGCGATTTAACTCTCAGACTAGAAAAGGTACACGGCACTGGCATTGCATGTGTTTCTATATCAGCGATACTTTGAATTTGCACTTTAAGGGCTCTTTCACACTTGGCTGTTTTACCAACGCTTGCCAAACGCCCCTATAGCGTTTGGCAAACATTGGTTCGGCGTTTGCAGAGTGTTTAACGCTCCGCAAACGCCGCATGCGCGGTTTAGCGCTGTTTGCCCCATAAACGCCTATAATGCAGTTTGAATGGTGTTACCGAGTCGCAACCATAGACTAGAATAGGAGGCTTCAACGCCTCCTGACTCGACCAGAGGCGTCCGTTTTGCTGCAACGCAAACGCTCCTGTTAGAACAGCACCATGTGCTGTAATGAGCAGAATTGGCAGAGGCGTTTGGGAAGCGGCCTCTGCCGCCTGCACACAACGCTAGTGTGAACGTAGCTTAAATGGGACCAAATTCCACCACTTTGAAATCACATTTGATGTGAACCAGGGGTAAAAGCAGAGATCAGATCTGATGCAAAATGAAAGATTTTAAAGCCTACATAACTTTGAAAAGAAAACTGTGAATTTACAGGCAATGTGTTCTAATGCATTGGGCACCCATCTGGCTAGGATTACCATACTGATCCACACTATTCGTACTGCTGCCACACAATGGGCCCCAAGACATTTTGATGAAACTACAATATTCAGATATCCGTGGCTTTATCAAAATGTAATGCCACTCATACTTGGTAACCAATTGCTTTTAATCATCCCCCAAGTTCTGCATTGTCCTTGAAACTAAGCAGCTCTGAATGCTTTAGGGGTCTCAAAGCTTCTTGGGTGTCATTTACAAAAAGCTGGATACAAGGGCCACTACAGCTCTCCGACTTGAAGGCTCAATGCACACGGGGCGTTTTAATAACACTGGCAAGGTTAGCTGTGTAAAGTCACGTTAAAAACGTGAGTTTTTCAGTGGTGTTTGTATTAGCATTTAGCCGCTTTGTTTGCGTTTGCGTTTTTTCGAGGGGTTTTTTACAAAAATAAATTTTTTTTTGGTAAAAAAAAAAAAAATCCAAAAATGCTAGTTGGAGCGTTTTTACAGCTACAAAACTCTAGAAACCCTCTAGTTTGGGGTTTTTTCCAGCCAAAAAACACTGATTACAGCCTATGTGTGCATGGACACATAGGATAACATGTTGGGGAGTTTACTGGTTGTAGAAAAAAACATCAAAAGCCAAAAACATCCGCTGTAAAAACGTCCAGTGTGCATGAGGACGAAGGGTTATCCATCACAACAGCTGAAGGTAGGAAACCTTTTAAATTGAACCCAGCACCTCTGAATGGAAGAGGGGAAGAGGAGGGGCAGTGATGTCACAATCTCCACCTCGTTCTATCTAATAACACTTTACATTTATTCAGAAAGCACAAGTAATCTCTGAATGGCTTCTGTACCGAGCAAGCAACCTCCGATGTTCACTATGCAGCACAGCAGCCACTCGACATAGGACCTGCAAGCTAGTGGCATTCACTGTATGAGCGGTACGGTGCCTACTACAGTGAATTCCAGCACAGGGATCCCACAGGTACAATACATAAAAACTTACATTGGTCAAAGATAGGGTCCTGGCTCTTCAGGATGAAACAAAATCTGCCAGAGGCACTTTGTGAAGGGTCTTCCTATGGCTACCTGCACACTAGTATTTCTGTGACCAGGCATCACCTGAACAGAAATAGCACTTTCATTTTTTGAATGGATTATTATGGGAAAAAAAAAAAATCTATTGTTTACAGGCATGAGGTTTTATTTAGAATAAAGCTTAGCCCGATTCCCAGAATATTAAATTAAATCAATTAAAAAAAGTAATCCAATCACCCTGGGAATAAAAACAAACATACATAAATCTAACTAAGCAATATAAATAATTATAAAATAACTTTAAAAAAAAACGAAAAAAAAACCATGCAGACAGAAATAAGTAGGCTGCGCTATAAATAAGAAAAGACTGACAATTTTGAGAGAAAAAAAAAAAAACAATATTTTTGACTTTTTGCTATTAAACATGTCCGGTTTGAAGACCGATGTTGGGGTGTTGTTAACTTAACATACACACCCACATTGGTTCATATGAATTGTGATGCGGAATTCTCACTGAAAACGCTGCGAATTCCGCACCGCATCAGTGTGAACCAGGGCTTATGCAGGCCATAGATGGGTCGAAAATCGGCCGATTTTTCGGCCGAAAATAAAATCGGCCGATTTTCGGATCGTTAGTGGGCGATTTGGTCGGCCGTTTTTCGGTATTTTGGCTGTTTTTTTTTTTCGGTAAAGTTGGAAAAAAATCGGCCGATTTTCGCGGCAATTAGTGGGCAAATCGGCCGATTTTTTACCGATAAAAAATCTGCGCATGAGCAGTGACCTGCAAGAGGAAGACAAAAAGAAGAAAAAGAAGAAGAGGAAGAGGATGAAGAAGAGGATGAGGATGAAGAAGAAGAAGAAGATGAGGAGGAAGAAGAAGAAGAGGATGAGGATGAAGAGGAAGAAGAAGAAGAAGAAGAAGAGGAGGATGAGGATGATGAGGATGAAGAAGAGGAGGAAGAGGAGGAAGAGGAGGATGAGGATGAAGAAGAGGAGGAAGAGGAGGAAGAGGAGGATGAGGATGAAGAAGAGGAGGAAGAGGAGGATGAGGATGAAGAAGAGGAGGAAGAGGGGGATGAGGAGGAAGAAGAGGAGGAAGAGGAAGAGGAGGAGGAAGAAGAGGAGGAAGAAGAGGAGGAAGAAGAGGAGGAAGAAGAGGAGGAAGAAGAGGAGGAGGAAGAGGAGGAGGAAGAGGAGGAGGAAGAGGAGGAGGAAGAGGAGGAGGAAGAGGAGGAGGAAGAGGAGGAGGAAGAGGAGGAGGAAGAGGAGGAGGAAGAGGAGGAGGAAGAGGAGGAGGAAGAAGAGGAGGAGGAAGAGGAGGAAGAGGAGGAAGAGGAAGAGGAAGAGGAAGAGGAAGAGGAAGAGGAAGAGGAAGAAGAAGAAGAAGAAGAGGAAGAGGAAGAGGAAGAAGAAGAGGAAGAGGAAGAGGAAGAGGAAGAGGAAGAGGAAGAAGAAGAGGAAGAGGAAGAAGAAGAAGAAGAAGAAGAAGAGGATGAGGATAAAGAAGAAGAAGATGAGGATGAAGAAGAAGAAGAAGAGGATGAGGATGAAGATGAAGAAGAAGAAGTAGGATGAAAATAAGAAGAATTCCAGTCCAGCAAAAAGTGTATCTGCAGAGAGCTCCGCTATTTCTGACAGTTCTCTGACAGTTCCTTGACATTTACAGAGGTTGAAACATTGTATCTATTTGTTTCCGAATAAAAACATCTGTATCCTAAATGGAAACAAATAGATACATTGTTGCAACTTCTATAAATGTCAAGGAACTGTCAGAGAACTGTCAAAGAAATAGCAGAGCTCTCTGCAGGGACACTTTTTGCCGGCTCTAGACGGGTAGAAAATCGGCCGATTTTTTTTACCATTAATGGTAACGTCGGCCACTTGAACAACCGATTTTTCGTTTTTTAAAAGAAAAATCTGCAGTTTTTCTCCCCATCTATGGCCTGCATTAGTCTGTACAAGCTAGTCCTGAACATAGCTTACTATGAATTAAAAGCTGCCAATGGCAAAGAAAGATATGTGAGGCTGAAATGTAAATGGAAAAAGTTTGTGGCTTTAGAACTTCTGATATATATATATTTTTTTATTTATTTATTTATTTAGAACTTCTGCAATATATCCCAATAACCATTAGGTTGCAATGACACTTGTGTAGCACATGAACATATGCAAATTGTGTGTGCATTCATGAAAAGGTTAATGGCACCCAATGTGGCAACCAAGACACGTGCTTTGGCGCCTGAAGAAACAAGTGTCAAAATGTGCAAAGCTCTAAAATATTTACAGCAAAAATGTGCAAATGTGTGACACGCTACATAGAGCGAATGGGGGCTAAAAAGTCAACTGATCGACTTTGCATGTTGCTGAAAGATGTTTTTAAACCTGAACGACAGGCAGATGTAAAAACACACATTATTGCAGCTCTGTAATCAAGAATACATCAACAAATGTAGTTTTTCTTAATTCAAGTAGTGTTGAGCAACTTGGAGTCCATGTCTAGGGCAGCAGCGTTGGATCGTGAGGAAGAACAGCACAAGCAGCCAAATAGTTCATGTGCTGACAAAAAGCATGCGGATAGGAGAAAGCAAAACTTAAATCTGAACTCCAGGAGTTCAGCCACTTTGTAAAATGTGCTGCATTATTAGGAGGTTAGGTCCACCCGGGTGCATGCCACCTGGTGGACTTGTCTCCTTAATATAAGTTGGAAGTATAGCGATAGCTGTACTCCTGGCACTCAGTAAAAATGTCACTTGTAAATTAAGGAGATACGTCCACCAAGTGGCATGCACTGGACCTTCTCAGCTCCTGCAGCTGAAGTGTGATTTGCAACCACTGTGCCTGCTCCTCCCCTTATCCTGCCCAATCCCAGAATGCTTTGTATTATGTGGACCTATTCACAAAATACAAAGCCCTCTATGAATGAAGTGCAGAAGGCAGAGACAAGCAGAGAAGCGGCATGTGATAAGTTAGCAGAATTCCTGTGTGGGCAAGTACAGCGATAGCTATACTCCCGGAACTCAGTAAAACTGTCAGTTCTGGTCCAAAAGTGAAAATTGCTACAAAAGTCTTTTTTACTATTTAATAGTTTATTCATTTCTATCTTGATCTTTTTGGCTAGTGTTCTATTTTGAATTTAGCCTTGAAGTAACGTATAACTTTCACACTGGGGATTTTTAAAGCCATACAATATAATATACTTCTGATGGATACATTTACATACAATGACATGTTCTTACAATACACTACATAAATTAAGCTATAATTAAGTTCCTGACAAATCCATTAATTGTGACCAATTGCAGCATCTAGATCTAGAGAATATACTGAGAGAAGGGAGGTGCAGAGCAGATATTCAGGGTGCTGCAGGCGGCTCCCACTATGCTGGCACATCTGGATTATATTTGACATTAGCTCATTTGCAGGTAACAAACAAAACTTTCCAGTCACACCACCAAAGGACGCCTAAATCAGCGTCCAGACAGCAATAAAATTGAACTAAATACGGGTTCCTCCAGTTTTGAGGTTTACGCCTCACCCTTAGGTGCACAACATAAGAAAAATCACTGATATGAAACCACCATCTATCATGTTGTTTGCATTCCCTAGGACAACAAAATACTTTCTTAGAAGTACTATTTAAAGCACTGGCAATCAGGGAAGCCAAGTCTCATGTCTGGCTTGTGCTACCCAAGACTTTATAGAAGTTACTCTTTTTTTAAATTAGAAAACAAAGCCTCCCTCATTGGCCGACCTCATTGCAGGCTATCCCCTCTTCAGTCTATCATGAATGCTGCTGCCAGAATCATCCACCTAACTGTTCTGTATTTGCCACCCCTCTCTGCCAATCCCTCCACTGGCTTCCCATTGGCCAACGGTTACAATTCAAAAAACTAACAACTTATAAAGCCATTTATAACTCTGCCCCAAATTCCATCACCGATCTTGTCTCTAAATATCACCCAAACCGTACTCTCCGCTCCTCGCAAGACCTCCTATTCTCTAGCTCCCTTGTCTCCTCCTCCCATGCTCGTCTCCAGGACTTCTCCAGAGCTTCCCCCATCCTCTGGAACTCTCTACCCCAATTTATCAGACTATCGCCTACTCTGCTCGCGTTTAGGCGATCTCTGAAAACCTCTCTTCAGGGAAGTCCATCCTGCCCTCAGCTAATAATGGAATCTTCTACTCTTCCAACAAGTCCATCCCCCACAGTTACTACCTTTTGTACCACTAGCCCCTCCCTCCTAGATTGTAAGCTCCAAGGAGCAGGGACCTCCTTTCCCTCTTGTATTGAACTGTATTGTTGCTGTATTGTCTCTCGTTATATTGTAAAGCGCTGAGCAAACTGTTGGCGCTATATAAATCCTGTATAATAATAAAGAAGATGATTTCAGCGGATTTAAAGAGTTATTAAACCAAAAATATAATATTCTACAGCTTACCAATCATCTTTTTACTTCTCTTTTCAACTGGAGATCTGGCCAGTAACCAGCCTCCTTGCCATCTAAATGAATACACGCCCAAGTGCTAATTGCAGGTAGCGATTAGGTGCGTTTATGCCACGTTTAGAGTTTTTTTGGCCATAAAACATTCCTCTACAGAACGCAATTCTTCTGCATTCAGGAGAGGGATGTTTCACTGGCCCTAAACTCTGCTGCTGTTAAACTCGAAAAAAAGTCTCTATGTGCATGGATGGTCAGGCTTTTGAGTTCAGAGGTTTGGGCAAAAAAAACCTCCAAAGCTCTTGAATGCACGTTCATGAGCAGCAGTGTGCATGAGGCCTAAAGGTTTACATACATAAAAGCTGATCATTGTAGGAACCACTGTCAGCGCTAAATCATTTGTTTCAAACATCTAACTGCTACATCTGCAGGACAGATTGTTCTGTTGAAAAACAACATACTTACTAGGCAGATCAGAAGGTGAAAAAAAAAGAAAGAAAGCCTAAAAGGAAAATCTAAATGTAGAAAAAGTGACACCCATTATTGAGGAACTTAAAGGATAAGTTCACCTTTCATAATGTTACATCTATATTCAGGGTGTAACATGGTATGAAATAACCAGCTCCTGCTCCCACGTTTTGACAGCTAGTAGGGGAGAGAAGATCCCCTGCTGTCACAATTCTTTGCGGGGCTCCGTCCGCGTCACTCATTCACAGTGTTCTGTGCATAAGAAACTACAAGCAGGGCTGTGGAAAAGGGGGACCAGACCAGCAGGGGGGTCCAGGCAGCTGGGTGTATCAGATGTAGGCAAGGAGGGTGATCAGAACAGCAGACGTGCGATTACTGGAACCGATCCCCAGTACGGCTCTTTCTGCCGCAGCTGAAAGCTGACTTCTCCTCTCCCTCCCATCGGCTTTCAGCTGCTGCAGAGAAAGCCATACAGGGGATCGATTCCAGTCATTTCCCCACATCACCCTTCTTGTGCACAATATGTTTCACCCTGCTGCCCAGGCCCCCCCTGTGTGCCCCCACCCCCACAGTGCTGCCGGCTTCCCTTCTTTCCACCGGCAGGTACAGGCACTAGGACAATAGGATCCTTTAGGATGGAGTGGGGGAAGGTTCTAGTAAATATGTCCCATTTACCAGCCCTTCCTTTCCTGAATGAACACAAAGAGTGATTGATACCAATCACTTGCTGAGTTCATTCATAACGGAATTCTAGTAAACTGTTTTTTTTTGTGGAAGGGGGTCCCTGTCAGTTTGGCTGTATGGGGCCCAGTGGTTACTAACAGCAGCCCTGACTACAAGTCCCGACATCCTTAGTGGCTGTCAGCTTGTAGTTCTCAATGAACTACCACGGCGCTAGTTTATGGATTCTTCCTGTCAGTATCAGGTTGCCCGTACAAGGCACAGCAAGCAGATACACTGAGAGGTCTGCAGGCTCCTACAACAAAAAATAATAAATGCATTTTTTTACCTGCAAAAAAAAGAAAAATTTGCATTTTTTAGTTTTTGTTGAAAGAGGAACTTACCCTTGTTATTAAAGATCCAAGCATTCACAATACCTTAGATCCCTTCATGAGGCTTTACACATTTTCGCAGAGAGAGAGATACATAGAGATATATATCTCTATCTATCTATCTATCTATCTCTCTATATCCTGACGAAAGAATCTAAGGTATTCCCAAAATCTTAATTACTTAAATTAGCAAATAAAGAATTTCATTTAGCTTTCTGCATTAATTGATAGGTAGTGAAAGTACAATAATCTACTACTGCGGTAATTTAGGTATATAAAAAGGTAAAATGTAATGTTAGAACATGGACAATATAAAGTATAATTATTGTAATTATTAACCTGAAAGTAGCTTCTAGACTCATATTCTCTATGCATACATTACTACGCAGAGCTTTGCCATGTTATTTATATATGGTTTTATATATGCCCTGGTTTACACTGATGCAATGCGCTATACGTTTTCAAGTGCGATTTCAGGGGGAGGTGCAGTGCAATTCTGCAGCACTTTTACACAGCTGCGATTTCTGTTCTAGCTACGTTTATGACATTACAAAGAGATGCATCTCGCACTGGAATTGCATTGCATTTGAACACCTATGCATTTTCACTGCGGTTTCCATTCAAGTTTACGGGGCTCAAGAACGCACCACATCGCACCAAACATGCACAGAACCCTTTTAGAAATAGCATTTGGAATGCATAGGTGTGAACTACTTCCATAGAAATCCATGTTATGTCCCTTGACATATGAATCTATAGGTTCTGGAAGGCATCAGTGTGAACCAGGGCTAATTGTCATTGTTCTATCAGAAAATACAGTTAGCATCCCTGCTTTGACACTGCTAAAGAACAGTTTATTTATCCCACCATTTTCATGAAGGTAGCCACACAGTTTGATAACCAAATAATTCACCCATCAACACTACCAGTGTGCATGGAAGAATCTTCACTGCTGGCTATTGTATTCAACAGCATCAGCTACTAGATTACAATGGTACTGGTGAACATTGACCATCCTACGGACCATTAACCACCTCCCATCCGACCGTTTTATATAAACGGCCGGACGGTGGCACTGCAGGGTCAGGTGGCCGTTTATAAACGGCCTCCCCGCACCTTGCTTGTGCGCGCTCCCTGGGAGTGCGCAGCACCACGATACGGTGCCCACTGTTTCCTCCGGACACAGTGAAATACCGATCGTCGGACGGGACCTCTGTACAAGGTCCCGATCATGTGATCACTGATTGGCCAATCAGTGATCACATGCAAAGTAGTAAGCAAGATGTCACTTGTGACAACATTGCTTACTACGTGTGAAATCTGTGAATGATCACAGAGGTCACATGGTACAAGGCTATTCACAACAGCCTTCTACCATGTGACAAGCTGTGACCAATCACAGCTCACCCAGTAGTTCTCAATGGCTGCAAGAATGCAGACAGAGAGAAAGAGAAATTATTGCCTTTACATCCTATATGGGTGTAAAAGCAATCAGTGTAAAAAAAAAATTAAAAAAATTAAAATCTTTATCACCCCCCCACAAGTAGTACAGTGTCACCATCATGACACTGTACTGCTAGGGTGACAGTATGTAAAGAAAAAAAATATGAAAATGTAAAGAAAATGTTTAAAAATTATAATTTTTGGTTATAAACTAATTTGGCTTTTTTTTTTTATTTTTTTTTTTAACTAAAAAGGTAACGGAATAAATTTTGGCCAAAATTTATGATAAAATATTATTTATTTGCAAAATTTTATAAGAAAAACATTTTTTTTCATTTACATAGCAAAAAAAAAATTAAAATCCAAGCGGTGAATAAATACCACCAAAATAAAGCTTTATCTGTCTAAAAAAAAAAAAAAAAAAAAACGGTAAAAAATTCATATGGGTACAGTGTTGGAATCATCATTCAAAGTGTGATAGCGCCGAAAGCTGAAAATTGCCCTGGACAGGAAGGGGGTAAAAGTGTCCGGACTGGAAGTGGTTAATTGGTTAATGAAAGGCTGGAGGTATTGAGCACATTGTGTAGTAGTTTTACATGGTTCCAGGTCTGTGGAACCGTTTACAAGTGCTTAATACACCCACTGGTCCCTCATATCCATCTTTAGCAGTTGTTATGGTAACCGCCAGGTACTAAGCGTGAGGCTAGCATGGTGCTCCGTGCCTCTGTAAAAGTCCAGAGGGGCGCAAGGCATCAGTGGGAGGAGCTTTGTGATGTTGTGCCAATCCAGCTGTAGGGATCAAGTTCTGGGTCTGGTAACTGAATGGGAGTTCATGGGTTACACGCATAAATACTGTTGTTTTAATGTGAGTGTAATTGCAAAAACGTACGTTTTTTCTAAATCTCTGGTAAAGAAATATGAAGTTTCCTGTGTGAAATCCCTGGTGTTTCGGCCAGGCCCTCTTCTTTCCTACTAAAAACTGACCACGCTAGGCATAAGAGCACAGTGTGGTCAGTTCTCTAGCTATGCTGGGAACTCAGTCTGCTCTCCTCCAATGATCAGACTTGTCCTGACACACCCCCTGCACAGCCTTTCACTAGGGAGATCAGTGTGTCGCTGTTTCTCCTCCCCTGGCTCTTGTGCAGTTGAGAACACACACACACACACTCACTCTCACACACACACTGAGTCATTTGCGGATCTAGAGTCTTTTTAGCACTTTGTTTCACTTCCTCTACTTGCACATTGGGACTTTTACTGGACTGTGTGTAACTGATTGGTTTGTATGCTTTTGAGCACACGACATAATTGGAATATTTTATTATTTACACTGATATATAATGATTATACACACACACAATTTGTCATGCATCTGCCTTCTCACGGCATTGCATGACAATGAAAATCAGTCTCTATAGTGCTCATTCACATAAACGCAACAAGGTGCAGTACATTTTTTTGGAAAAAGGGACATGCATTTTTGGCACATATTTGGTGCGTGAAAGCACCAGTCTCTTCCTCCTAGTAACAACAATGTTATAATAGATGATGCTAGTAAACGGCAAAAAACACAAGAAAAAAAAAATTAGACAAAAAAAAGTCAAACATGCTAAAAAAAAAAAAAAAAAAAAAAAAAAAAACAAACACACACTGAGGGCCCATTCATACCAGCTGCTACATTGCAACGCAGCAGCTTTTTTGCAGTATGCTCTGGCACGTTACAGCGTTCACTTTTTTTTTTAATGCTATCTTACCATCATAGGCATTTTTTTACACCAGTGTAAATTTCCCATCACTTTCCCGTTCTCAGGAAGCCACACACAGAGTGTTCAGCCAGCCATACACAAATGCTTCTTTGCACTAATGTTTCTCTGTACATGCATGATCTCCACATTTCCCAACCGCAAAAGTTACATTCAGCAAATACGTTGGAAGCATGTATGTGGGTGAACACTGATGCAAAGTAGCATTGGTGTTTACAAGAATAGGGCAGCATACAGTGCATCCAGAAAGTATTCACAGCACCTAACTTTTGCCACATTTTGTTATGTTACAGCCTTATTTCAAAATGGATTCAATTCATTTTTTTTCCCTCAACATTCTACAAACAATACCCCAGAATGACAAACGTGAAAGAAGCTCGTTTTGAAATCTGTGCAATTTATTACAAAAAAAAAAAAAAAAGCACATGTACAGAAGTATTCACAGCCTTTGCTCTATACTTTGTTGAAGCACTATTAGCACCAATTACAGCCTCAAGTCGTTTTGAGTATGATGCTACAAACTTGGCACACCTATTTTTGGGAAATTTCTCCCATTCTTCTTTGCAGTACCTCTCAAGCTCCATCAGGTTGGATGGAAAGCGTTGGTGCACAGCCATTCTCAGATCTCTCCAGAGATGTTCAAGTCTGGGCCACTCCAGGACATTCACAGAGTTGGTCTGTAGCCACTCCTTTGTTATGTGGGCTATGTGCTTAGGGTCTTAGACTGGGGCGACAGTTCATCATTCAACAGGACAAGGTCCAGAGCACTCTGGAACAGGTTTTCATCAAGGATGTCTACGTACATTGCTGCATTCATCTTTCCTTCGATACATCCCCACAGCATGCTGCCACCACCATGCTTCACTGTAGGGATGGTATTGGCCAGGTGGTGAGTGGTGCCTGGTTTCCTCCAGACAGGACGCTTGGCATTCAGGCCAAAGAGTTCAATCTTTGTTTCATCAGACCATAGAGTTTTGTTTCTCATGGTCTGACCAGTCCCTCAGGTGCCTTTTGGCAAACTCCAGGGGGGCTGCCATTTGCCTTTTACTGAGGAGTGGCTTCCATCTGGCCACTCTACCATACAGGCCTGATTGGTGGAGTGCTGCAGAGATTGTTGTTCTTCTGGAAGGTTCTCTCTTCACAGAGAAACGCAGAAGCTCTTTCAGAGTGACCATCGGGTGCTTGGTTACCTCTCTAACCAAGGCCCTTCTCACTCGATCGCTCATTTTGGCCGGGTGGCCCGCTCTAGGAAGATTCCTGGTGGTTCCAAACTTCTTCCATTTACGTATGACGGAGGCCACTGTACTCATTGGGACCTTTAATGCTGCAGACACTTTTCTGTACCCTTACCCATATCTGTGCCTTGATCCAATCCTGTCTCGGAGGTCTACGGACAATTCTTTGGACTTCATGGCTTGGTTTGTGCTCTGACATGCACTATTAACTGTGGGACCTAATATAGACAGGTTTATGCCTTTCCTAATCATGTCCAATCAACTGAATTTCCCACAGGTGGACTCCAATCAATTTGTGGAAACATCTCAAGGATGATCAGTGGGAACAGGATGCACCAGAGCTCAATTTTGAGTGTCATGGCAAAGGCTGTGAATACTTATGTACACGTGGGTATTTTTTTCATTTTTTATTTTTAATAAATTGCAATGATTTCAAAACAAACATCTTTCACGTTGTCATTATGGGGTATTGTTTGTAGAATGTTGAGGAAAAAAATTAATTTAATCCATTTTGGAATAAGGCTGTAACATAACAAAACGTGGCAAAAATTAAGCACTGTGAATACTTTCTGGATGCACTGGATAACATTTCACTTGTAGGACAAGCTGTACACATTGTGTGTGGCTCCCTGGGCATGGGAAAATTGATGGGAAAGGTTTACTATGCATAAAAACAAAATGTCTATAACTGTCAATGTGCATGTACCTTACCACAAAACAATATCAAACAGGTTTCCTATTAAGAGCAACATTCCAGCCTTATACAAAAAAACTGTATTTAGCAATACTCAGTAGACATTTTATTTAGTAAAAGATAAAAATTTTCATCCAATCTCTTATCTGCATTAAATTTTCTGCTTGGTAACTACATACGGCTGCCTGCATAATCATTTACTAAAACAGTCTGAAAATGCACACCAGAATGTTTACTTGTTCACACATTTTCCTTACAGAAGTCTCAACTTAACATACCAGAACAAGAAAGGAACAATAAGTCGTATGGCACGATCTAATATGTGAAGAGGCTGCGCTTCTCCTCCAAGCACTGCAAGTTAAAGTGAACCTGTTACCAATATTGATGACTGGTATTTTGTCCTCTGGAAGCTGTTTCCCAAAAAAGTCAGACTGGCAGCTATTAGCAGATCTTCCCTATTGCTTTCAAAGCCAAATCCATCTTTCTGACCATGTTGAGACCCATATTTAGTCCACAGCCCCCCCCCCCCACCCCTCACTTATGGAATCTGGGGGTTCCTCTCCCCACTAGCTTCTATCATTTTTGAATTTTGCTCCGCCTGCAGAGCCACATCACCCATTCACAGAGATCTCTGAACTCAAAAACTACAAGTTCAAACTGCCACCATGGCAGAGGGACTTGAAGTTCTCAAAGCAGCACTAATGCAGTGATGTCACCACACTTGGTCCATCGATACTTTCTCCAACTCCATAACTAAAGGTCCATATCTTGGTACGATCCTGAGCTGGAGGAGTCATCTGCAGGTGCAAGATTACTGCACCCACAATCCACCGATCACAGTTACAATGCTTTACAGGCTCCAATGCAGAAAAACATATAAATCCATGGTGCCCAACCTGCGGCCTAAGGGCCCTTTAGTATTGTAACATTGATTAGGGTAATAGCATAGATCTCTGCTAGCCTCATGTACCATGTGCCCAGTCTCAGACTGTCTTCTGCAGCATATCCCCAGCCAGAAATATAGCTTTTCCACAATCTCTGGTCCTCATTTCCTCTATTAGGTCTGCAGTTTTTGACAGTCCTCTCAAGCATTACATATACTAAACATTATGTATAGCACTTCGGTGATGTTAGGGGCCACATCTGAGGTGCCCTTTAAGTTGACAACCACTGATCTAAATAGCAGAGATGCATGGCTGAACAGCAGCATCAGCCTGGATCACTGTGTGATCACAAAAACTCTAGGAATAATACGAGATATCTGGATAAAAGGTAAGTGCAGGGGTTAAAAAAAGCAGACATTAGGAGAAGTAAAAATGCATAAATCAAGATGAACTCAGGAAGGACTTGGGTGTCAAAACTGTAATGACAGGAAAGGGATTGCTCTACAGGCCAACAGATAGGAAATACCTTTTTTTCTTCTTGCATCCCACGGGAAAATAAACAGATACAGCATTAAGAACTTTCAAGGCGAAAACAGACATGTTACCTAGCAGTTCAACATAAAATTAAAGCAAATCTCTTAGCAAATGGTTAAAAACCATCTGTAAATAGAAGGACTTCAAATTTTGTTCAGTTAGTCTTGTATATATTCCTGTATCAGCTGAATGCTCAATAGACAATACATTTGTATGGCCAATCTAGAAATGCAATGTTTAAAATGAGCGTACACAAAGCAAGAGCCTACAAAGCTACAACTGACCAGGACAGTGTCAGCGAGCAATTTGTATGGGTTCTGCCCCCCCCCTTCCCGGTACTCTGGTCTCCTTCCCAGACATGCTGGCAGGCTTATTTATTTATTTATTTCAGGTACTTATATAGCGCCGTCAATTTACGCAGAGCTTTACATATATATTACATTCACATCAGTCCCTAACCCTCAAGGGGCGTACAATCTAAGGTCCCTAACTCACATTCATACATACACATACTAGGGCCAAACTAGACAGGATCCAATTCACCTACCAGCATGTCTTTTGGAGTGTGGGAGGAAACCAGAGTACCCAGAGGAAACCCACGCAGGCACATGGAGAACATGCAAACTCCAGGCAGGTGGTGCCATGGTTGGGATTCGAAACAACGACCCTAGTACCGCCAGGCGGAAGTGCTAACCATTTAGGTTCATTGGCTTTTGTCTAAATTGGACCTAGTATGTGTTTAGGGTCTATAAATCCAAACTTCAGCCTCCTAGGCAGATCCTGGCAACACTGTGTAGTGCAGCTCTGGTATGCATTTCTGTCAGAATAAATAAGGTTCCAAGGTTAGAAGTCCAGCAAAGATCACAACACAGTCATGGTAATAGGAAATGAGAAGGGGCACCTCCCTGAGTAAAGTGGAGATGTGTACCACGTAATACTGGCAGATATTTCAACACGACCTGGAATAAAATGGTAGATAATGTAAAGAGAGCACAAACACCATGAGACTATATAGTCTTCAGAATGGTAGATTTTAAAAGGGGATCTCCAACTTTGTGCAAGTTCTCCTTTTGCTGGTAATGTTCCCATGCAGGGATACATTTCTTCCAACTCCTGTACAGCCCATTTGTTTTTGATTCTTTGTATCCAATACACATCCTTTTTGGTGAAATAGTTCTTACATATGAAAAAAAAAGTTCCAAAATGGTCCAAAAGGCCTACTCTGACACAGTAATTCTGCGCTTGTCTGCACATGGTAGACATGGGCTGTCATAGTGGAATTTTATACTTTACTGTAATCATATGAGGTGTTGAACAACATTGCATAAACGGATCAAAACTATTGTCCTGCAACTCTAAGGCTTGGTTCACATCTGTGCGGGTGGTGCTGCTGCGGATCCGCACAAAAATCTGTGCAGCCGCACCACCCACACAGAGGAATGCGGACCCGCGGGCGGGTGCTATTATTTCTAATGGCACGCCACCCGCACTGGAAATCACAACAGAGGTTCCCATGTGGGCTGTGGTTTCCAAAGAGTGCAGGGACTTCTTCCCTGAGTGTCCCAGGGCACGGGAGTCCATTCAAATGAATGGGCTTTCGTGCCTTGGCAAATCGTGGCCCGCATGGCCGCATATATGTGAAGCGGGGGTAAAGGCACTTGACTAAATCTCTAACTCTTCAAACATGCCCCTATAGCGTTAGTATGGGCGTTAGACAGGAGTTAATGAGCGCTAGTATGGGTGTTTTATAAATGTTAAAAATGCTTCCCAAACACCCTATGTGCGGTATTGAGCCGTTTTACAAGCGTTAAAACCGCACCACAAATGCCTATAATAAACGAATGGTATTAACACGCCACAACTGCACTGCAAATGCCTGCTAGGGCATTTGAGGAGCGTCACCATAGACTTGAATAGGAGGCGACGAAAGGCTTCAACTCCTCCAGACTCGACGACATGAGGCTTCAATTTTGAAGCGACGCAACGCTAACACTTCATGTTTTTATAATGTGAACAGCACTGTGTGCTGCCCATAGGACCATTACCATAGACATTTGAGGAGCATTAAAATTGCTCCTCAAATGCCTGCTTTCAAAGCCAGTGTGAGTTAGGCCTAACTTCTTTGTTGTAAGTCTGCCTCTTGTAGTTATGTTTGACAAGTGCAATATATGTCAATGCCTTGACATACAGGGGTTGGACAAAAACATGGAAACACTACATGATTTGCAGGTGTTATAGTGATGACATGTTTCGCATTGAAAGCAGAAGTGATGTAACATTCTTTTGCTTCCACTATGTGATGAGACACTCAGCTAAGAGGTGGGAAGCCTCACTTTTGTCACTGCAAAGCTCAATCTCAGTGTTCATGGGACTCAGTCTTTGGAGGACTGAGATTGAGCTCTGCAGTCACTTTTGCAGCAGCTGTTTTCTAATTCTGGGTCCTGCGCAGTGTCCCTTTGTGTCTTCCAGTCGGTTGACCATGTTGACCGCGCATATGCTTATCAAACGTTTTCCCAGAAACTGTACATGCCGTCATAACCTTTGATACTGTACCTCGTGACACGGCAAATAAATTAGCAACTTCAGTCACAGAGGCACCAGCTAAGCGGCACCAACAATTTGCCCTCTTTGAAGCTCAGTAAGCTCTGACATGACTCCGTATTACTAGCAGCGCACAGTCAATGACGAAAGTGAGGCTTCCCACCTGTTGGCTAGGTGTCTCATCACACAGCGGAAGCCAAAGAATGTTACATCACTTCTGCTTTCAACATGAAAGATGCCATCGCTTTCACACCTGCAAATGCTGTAGTGTTTCCATATTTTTGTCCAATCCCTGTACATATTTGGTCATTACAGAAGTGTTGCACTTCTCCCTCCATGGGCATTTTATAACGGACAGGGTCAGACTTCAGCCACTGCAGTGCATGCTGCTTAAACCTACTCAGCGAACTGTAGGTTTACATTCCTCATGCACACTGGATGTTTTTACAGTGGCTGTTTTTGGCTTTTGATGTTTTTTTTCTACAGCCAGTAAACCCCCCAGCATGTTATCCTATGTATCCATGCACACAGACTGTAATCAGCGTTTTTTTGGCTGGAAAAAAAAAAAACAGAACTAGTTGGTTTCTAGAGTTTTTTAGCTGTAAAAACGTTCTAATGCTGAAAAATGTGACAAAATGCCGTAAAACTCCACTTTTTTTACTACAAAAACCACTAAAAAAATACAAATGCGGGAAAATATAGCTAAACGATAATGCAAAAAGGCTAAAAAAAAAACCCTGAAAAGCATGAGGGCTTAAAGCAAACCGGCACAAAAGAGAAGTTCATTATAAACTACAGTGGGCAGCCTAAAACATAAGCTTTTAAAGTGGAGTTCCACTCACTCTGTCAAAAAATAAAAGTCAGCAGCTACAAAAACTGTAGCTGCTGACTTTCAAAAAACAGCCACTTACCTGTCCCTCGGTGTGTCCCCCACAGCCCGTTTCACCGGCTGTTCTGTATTCCAGGAGGCCGGCATCTTCAGTGTGGGCACCCGGCTGTGACAGCTTACAGATTCACAGCCAGGTACCCACTGCGCATGTGCGAGTAGCACTGCACTTCGTGGATGGTCCTGTAGTCTTCTGTGACCTGTCACGTGTCCCAAAAGACTACAGGGAGGGAGGACACCTAGGCGATGGGACCGGAAGTGGAAGCGGGTACCTGTCAAATTCGGGTATCCACTGCCCCCCCCCCCCCAAAGGTGCCATTTTGGGTGGAGCTCCACTCTAAATCACAGTTTGCCCCTCAAGAGCAAACTGGAGCTCCCCAGAAAGTTTCAATTTCTTCATACTGAAGACTAGGTAAAACCCACACCCCACTGCTACTACACCTAAATGACAGGCCCACAGTCAGGGGAGATCAGAAGTCAAAAAGGTATATGCTGTCAGCTGGTTGTAGTATGGTGGTCACCTAGCTCATAAAGTTGCTAAAGCTGCTGGATTAGCAGGAAATCTGTGCAACTATCATTTTCAGTAAGAAGGGTCAGCAATAAAACTGCTAGAGAGTGCACCTAAAAACAAATCTACGTAGCTAGTCTGTGGCTTGATTTTCTGATGAGACTTCTGAAACCACAGCAATAGCCTTGTAAATGGGAAGGACAATTGGAGCCAAGCAGGAAACTGAAGAAGTTACTGCTAGCTTTGCACATAGCAAAACATTACATCACTACACTGGGTGAAAAGCAGCCACACAGCCAACATGTACTGATAGGACATGATGTCCAACTCTCAGAAAAGCACTTGCAGTGCCAGATCTGGTCCTGACACTCAGGCTAGGCTTCTTCAAAGTAAGCAACACGAGGGCTCCACTGGTGCTTGTGTGAGAGCATTACTACCATTTACCATGGACAGGGTATATCAGCTTCACAATCCAAAGCATGTCTAACATGGTTTGCCATTGGACTGCTCTGACCTGCTTTAGCCAAGCCTATGAGGTACTCAGTTAGTTTGGGAATTGTTTTAGGCTCAGTTCACACTAGCTTTGTCAGCATGTGTCAGACAGGCGTTTGGGAAGCGTTTTTAATGCTTCTCAAATGCCTATGAAAATTCTGCACATGGCAGCACACAGTGCTGTTCACACTGAAGCGTTAGATTCGCATTGCGGCAAAACTGACGCCTGATGTTGAGTAAGGAGTAGTTGAAGCCTCCCATTCAAGTCTATGGTGCCGCTCCGCAAACACCTGGCAGGCGGTTGCGAAGTGGTTGTGGAGTGTTAATAATATTTAACTTCATTATAGGCGTTTGTGGTGCGATTTTAACGCTTGGCAAACGCCTATTAACCGCCTCAAAACCGCACATAGGGTGTTTGGGGAGCGTTAAAAATGCTTCCCAAACGCCTGTCAAACGCTATAGGGACATTTGGCAAGAGTTAGAAATAAAATCAAGTGTGAACGAGCCCTTAGGCTGCTTCAGCGTGGATTTCCTAGATTATAAACCCTAACGAGCAGGGCCCTCTGTTTCCTCTTGTACCAAATTGTATTGTAACTGTAATGTCTGCCTTCATTTTGTAAAACGCTGCACAAACTGTTGGCACTATATAAATCCTGGATAATAATTTTAAGATGCTTCTTCTAGTGGCTGTCACATTCCCAATGACATGTATGAAGAAGTAAAGGATTTCTAAACAGACAAATGTCCTCGTAAATAAGTCCTAAAGCAGTACGTGATTTTCAGGAAAACCTGGAGATCCCCTTAAAGCCTCTTCCAAAGTCAAGGATATGCACTGCTGAACATATAGCAAAATACTGTATATTCAACCCCAGGCACATACATTCCATCGTTTCTGAAATATCAGATTACTGCCTATATGCTTGTCTGGCTTTCATTAACATAACACTGAAAACTCAAACAAGCCAAGGATGGCGTTCCTCAGGTATCCCACACCTCCATTCAGATTTTAATTTACACTAGTCTGTCTTTTTCTTGGCAGCACACTATGAGGGAGTGAAACAAATGACATCTGTATGCAAAATACACATCAAACTCAGCAAATGTGAAGAGCAAGGTGTGAGCCAAACGCAGGACTCTCCCATAAACTTCAACTTTCAGAACACAAGCATTCACACGCCCTGATCATCTGGATGGAGGTCATTTTATGGGTCACTAGATCTCCCCCTGGAACCCCATATCCCCACTCTTCCCAAATCTGCGAACCTTCAAGGAATCAACATCAACGTTTTCACAAAAACACTTAAAAGATCTACCATTTTTTTTTTTTTCAAATAACATCGGCATTGATTACAATACAAAAAATAATTATTGACAATCCAACATAAGATTACTAGAAAAGTGTCCTTTCATGTTGTGAGTTCTGCCTGTCTGCTGGCCACCTCTTTCCACAACGCCCTGGATTCCCTGAATGCTTTGCAGCTTCTCCTCTGCTGTTTACTTTCAGTTTCCAAGAACTACATATCCCATGGTGCCTTGCTGACTGCAAGCTGTGATTCCTGCACTGACTCCGCCTCCTGAAACTCCTCCTCTCAGCACCTCTGTAGTTCAGAAGGCAGGCTCTAAAAAATGTGTGACAGCGCAGTTGTGTGACAGTGCAGTGCCTACTCACAGGCCATAGTGAATTCGTGCCATACAAGTAAATGTGTGGGGACCTTCACAAAATTTACAGACTTCAAGAATTTGTTCAGAATAGTAGGCGTAGGCTTGAAATAATTGAAATATAATGTGAAAATGAATATATGATTTTATAGTTTGGCCACAGATGCACTTAAAGTGGATCTGCACCCAACCCATAACCTGTTTTTTTTTTCAGCCCCATTCACCTTAAAGTGGTAATAAAAAAAAAAAAAAAAAAAAACTGGTCCCCCCACAGGGTAAAGTCATAAAATACTAGTATGCACCGCATACTAGCACATTATGACAGACTTACCTGTGAAACGGATTCCTCCAGCGGCATGCTGTCACTGCTGACAGGCAATCCATCTTCACCCAGTATTCTTCCGGGTTCGCTGGCAGTGGCCAATTAAATGACCAAGCTGCGATGACATCACTCCTAAGCATGCACACGGAAGTCGCTGTGTAGGGCACAGGGCTCTGAAGGAACAGCACGGACATGCTGTCCCCTCAGAGCACGGACATGCTGTCCCCTCAGAGCACGGACATGCTGTCCCCTCAGAGCACGGACATGCTGTCCCCTCAGAGCACGGACATGCTGTCCCCTCAGAGCACGGACACGCTGTCCCCACCGAGCACGGGCAGCGGTGACATCACCAGCGGCTACAAAGGTAAATATCGCCTAAACTGCACATTTAGAATATTTACAGTACCTACAGGTAAGCCTTATTATAGACTTTCCTGTAGGTACAAATTAAAAAAAAAAAAAAAAAAAAAAAAAAAAAAAGAAGGAGTTTACTCCCACTTTAAGGTGGTATCTGCAGATTTCAGATACTTTCCCATCCAGCGCTGTCCAGCTGAGATCCTCTAACACCTGGCCACAGCTCTGTCCCATTCTGCCATGTTATTTCAGATGTCACTGAGAGGCCTGCCAGCTCTTCCTGGTTGAGTGGGTGGGCCTCCCAATGATGCACCGATAGGCCCGCACCCTCCTCCTTTGCTCTTTGGAAGGCTATGCCTCCTGGGATATGTCACGTACATATCCCGGGAGGCACAGTGGACAGTGTACATGTCATTCACCTAAGAGAGGCCTGCCAGCTCTTCCTGGTTGAGTGGGTGGGCCTCCCAATGATGCACAGATAGGCCCGCTCCCTCCTCCTTTCCTCTTTGGAAGGCTATGCCTCCTGGGATAGGTCACGTACATATCCCGGGAGGCGCAGTGTACATGTCATGCGCCTAAGCCGAATGAAGTGCAATTGGAGGCGGGACCAGACCTTTTTACTGAAAAAAAAACCAAAACAAAAAAAAAAAAAAGGTAAAAATAAAAACAAAAAAAAAACGGTGCGATACCTGTTGAGCGGAAAAGGAGGGGTGAAGTGGAGGGAAGTAGTAGAAGAGGGTGAAGGTAAGCTTTAACCAGCCTCCCTCCTTCAGCGAAATGGTAAATGTGTTGTATGCTACCAGTCATCATTACCAATTTAGTATATGACATCCTATTTATTTCCCGCCATCCTCTACTCTCTTCCCTTTTCTCTCTGTATTGTTTTGTAGAACTAATGAAACAATTAATAATAAAAAACAAATACAATCAGCAGTTGTGAACCTCTCTCAAGGGCCACCTAGCAATGTAACACATGTAGCAGAAAGAGTTTAAACCAGTAAGGTTTTTGTTACAAAGTATCACATCAGCTGGATCTCACACTGCTGAACCTCCTGGAGGTATGTACTGCAGGAACTATTTTTTTTTCCAACTATTAACCTGTATTAATTAAATATGTATAAGAGTCAGCATACATACATCTGACCACACCATCTAAAGCTGGCCATTCACTATACAATCTGAATGCACGATCTACTTCAGATTGACCAAAATTATGTAATCAGGGGATGAATCTAAACAATCCATTCTGTTTGTATCCAGTCAAGCAGGCCCCTGCACTACATGGGTCTTGGTAGAGCTAACAATCAGATTGTAGAGTGTATGGCCAATTTAAAGTGGAACTAAACTTGACTAATAAACTGCAAGCAGGCAGCTCTTTGTTATTGTAGAAGAGACATAGCACGTTTCTTCTGCAATAAACACCTAACCTGTCTGCTGTAGAAATAAGAAGAGATAACCTGGTTACCGCACACCTCACCCGGGCCGAGTGGTTAACAGGTAGACGTAGCCTCAGCTCAATTCATCCAAGTCATGTCCCCAAAATGTTTCGTCCCACCTGGGGGCAAGTCTTGGTGGCATGGCTTGGAGGAATCAAGTGGAGGCTGCTTTTCCCTGCGAACCATTCGGGCCGGACGAGGTGTGCGGTGGCTGGGCTAATCTCTTCCTATTTTTACAGCACGCTTAAGGCCTGGCCGAACCTTTCCCCAGCCTGCACCATCATTAATCAGCAGCGTGCAATGCATTGGATCTTGTTAGCCTGAGCGGGGCCACAAAGCAGTTGTCATGTGTAACGCTTATTCAGTTTTTAACATGTTACTGTACAACCGGCCCTTGCAACCCCCTGGGCTGTTGAGCACTGTGGTAGTTCATGGATTCTTCCCGTCACTGAATATGAAGTACAGGCTGACAGCTCACAACGACAGTCTGCAGGAGACCTGCATGGCACCAACCAGCTGCTGATTATTGATGCAATGCTTTCTAATGAACTAAAACAATATTTAGTAAATACACTTTTTTTTACCTGCAAAAAGAAAAAAATGTGCATTTATCATTTTTTGTTACAAAAGTTAACTTATCCTATAACCTGCCTGCTCATAATCTTCTGTTGAATGCACACTGTACTGCACACCCCGGCATGCATTCCTGGCACACTCCAGCTGTGCTGAAATGATGGACTTCCATACACGTGTGGAATGACGTCATCCCTTGGCCAGTCAATCAAGAGGTTCAAAAACCCACCACTCGGAAGAAGATTGTACAATCAGATTGTATAGTTTAGAGCCATCTTAAAAAGAGATTGTACAATCAGTCTGTAATGTGCAGAATCAACTTAAAGGAGACTGTACAATCAGATTGTAATGTGTAGAGTCATCTTAACGGAAAATGGACAATCAGACTAATGTGCACAGCCAGCTTAAAGAAGATTGTGCAATCATATTGCCACCTTAACCTCTTGCCTGCCAGAGGATTTACCCCCCTTCCTGAACAGACCATTTTTTGCATTACGGTGCTGCGTTACTTTGACTGATAATTGTGCGGTCATGCAACGCTGCACCCAAATGAAATTTATGTCCTTTTTTTCCCGTGAATTGAGCTTTCTTTCTGTGGTATTTGATCGCCTGTGTGTTTTTTATTTTTTGCTCTATAAAAAAAAACAAACAAAAATGACAATTTTGAGAAAAAAACAATATTTTTGACTTTTTGCTATTAAACATGTCCAGTAAAAATTTTTTTAAAAAAATCTAATTTTGTCTAAAATGTATTCTGCTACATGTCTTTGCTAAAAAAAAAAATCCCAATACATGTAAATTAATTGGTTTACGTGAAAGATTTAGCGTTTACAAATGGCGGTATATATACTTGGATATTTTTTTTCTGTAATTATTACTAATAATGGCGGCAATCAGCGACTTATAGTAGGACTACGGCAGGCATTCTGACACTGGGGAACACTGGCTTGGTGTCACTGTACAGTGATTAATGCTAAAAAAAAAAAAAGAAAAAAAAAGAAGCACTGACACTGTACTAATGGCACTGGGCAGGAAGGGGTTAACATGAGGGGCGATCAAATGGTTAACTGTGTGCTGGGAGTGTTTTACATAGGGGGCGATGTCCGTGTACACAGCCATCCAAAGCAGTGTGCCCGAGCTGACAGGGAGAACTGTTAGTAAACAAAACAGTTCTCTTCCCCATCTGAGATTGTCGGAAATCACCAGGTGCCAGCGAGTAATCACCGGCTGGGACCCGGTGATTGACAGCCGCTGCTGGGGGCTCGGGTAGGGAGCGCACACGCCCCCTACCCGAAAATGCAAAATCACGTATATATACACGTGATTTTCCGCACTCGTGCCGCCCTGTAGCAGTATTTCTGTTATAAGGTGGACGGGAAGCAGTTAAAGAAGATAGTACAAACAGGTTGTATTGTGTACAGCCAGTTTAAAGCAGGCCATAGGATTATGCAATTTTCTTCTTTGCACTCGATTCCCCCATCAACACAGTCAATGTTGAAGGGGGAATCCCTCCCGCAGAGATATTGTGTTCACCCAGCAAAGGGGTGGGAGAGCCGTGCCTGCCAGGAGAACACAGGGATTACTGCTAGCACCTATAGCAGCTGACAATCACATGAAAAATCCAACACGCTAGTTGTACCCAAGTCGTACAACAATTGAATTGGGTACAATCAGCCTGCCCATAGATGGTTCGAACCTCAGCCAGTCTCTGATCAACCAGCTGAGATTTGAACCATCTATGGCCAGCTTAAATCAGATTGTACAATCAGATTGTAACATGTGACGTGAGCTTAACCACCTTACAACCATGCAGTAGCCAAATGACAGCTACAGCGCGGTTGCCCAGTTCTGGGAAGGCGTCATAGGATGTCCTCCCAGAACACGCCCCCTGCGCTGTCTGTGATCGCTTTGTCCTACGGACACAGCTGATCACATGACATGGTAAAAAGCCAATCACTGATCCAATGACACAGCTGATCACAAAGTAAATACAGTTGCCGGTTATCAGCAGCACTTTCCTCACTCTGTCACAGCATGAGGAAAGTACTGCCAATAGCAAGCATGTGTCATCTGCACTGATAATCATGGTCCTGAATATCAGTGCCGCCTATCAGTGCCTCCTCATCAATTCCCATCAGTGCAGCTTATCAGTGCTGCCTATCAGTTCAGCCTCATCAACGCACATCAGTGAAGGAGAAAAATTACCGGTTTGCAAAATGTTATAATAGAAACAAAGAAAAACGTTTTTTGCTCTTTTTTTGTTTACAGTGCAAAAAAAATAAAACACCCAGATGTGATTGGATACCACCAAGAGAAAGCTCTATTTGTGTGAAAAAAATGATAAATATTTCATATGGGTACAGTGTCGCATGACCGCGCAATTGTCATTCAAAGTGTGACAGTGCTGAAAGGTGAAAATTGGCCTGGGCAGGAAGGGGTTAAAATAAAGCCCCCCCAGAGTACAGGGTATCCCCCCATAGGTGTTCTTTGTAGAGCAGAGACCCCCTATTGATGACCCCTAGTAAGTGTCAGCACCATCCCCCAATGTCCCTCTGGGCTCATCAAAGGGAGGTTCTCATCCAATCAGTGGGGCATCACCCCACCCCCACCAGGCAGTGCAGGTTCCCAATGAGGAGATGAGTGGGGGACCGGTGCATCCATCGGGGGAGGGGGCAGCCTCTTGGCCTATGTTCCCGTTCGTGCTGAGATTCCTCCAGGTGACACTGAGGAGCCCAGGGGCCGCGGTGCAGGCTGGGAGAGAGCGGTGATGCAGGCCTTTCCCTTCAGCAGAACAGAGCAGGAAAGGCTGTGTGCACCAGCACCAGACATAGCGCCCTCTGCAATCCCTACTATCGAGCCGCCACTCACCGTCTATTCCCTCGGCCGCTCCGCTCTTCTCCGGTGTGACACGGACCGGGCACCGAACCAAGTGCGCGCGCAGCCCCGACCACCTCAGTCAGCCGCGAGCCCAAGCTCCTGAGTCTGTGGATGTCAGCAGCCGCGGGGCGGGGCGGGGACGTCACTGGCGGCCCTCGGATTGGCGGGTTCAGATCACTGCTGCGGCACTGCGATGTGACTAGGATGGGCGGATCCAGATACCGGGAACATGATGTATAGTCAGCTGTCAGCGCTCTGCTACCTCCATACCGGGACCGGATCGTACCGTCACCTGGAGATCAGGCTACGGAGACCCCATCAATACAATCCCCATCGTAGCCACCTCAATACCGGGCACTTCACCCCCTCCTGCCCGGGCCAAGTTTCAGCTTTCAACACTCTTACACTTTGAATGACAATTGTGCGGTCATGCAACACTGTACATACATGACATTTGTATCATTTTGTTCACACAACTAGAGCTTTCCTTTGCTGGTATTTATTCACCACTGGGGGGGGGGTTGATTTTTTTGCTAAATTAACAAAAAAGACCACACATTTTGGAAGAAAAACACGTTTTCTTGGTTTCAGTTATAAAATTTTGCAAATAAATAATTGTTCTTCATAAATGTAGGTCAAGATGTATTCTGCTACATGTCTTTGGTGAAAATAACCCAAATCACCCCCCCCCCCCCTCACATCATAGCCGATTTTGAAATTGTGGAACTTACAGTGAAGTTGCATGATTTCAAAATCGGGTGACCTGCTGATTTCCTTGAGATTTCCAAGACATCTGACATGGATGTCTATGCAAATCGCAACAAAAGTAGTGCATGTACTACATTAGAAATCGGTGCAGCTCTGACCAAGTCAGGACCACACACATATGACCGCTGTAATTGCAGACAATAGGGTGCAACTTGGCATACGATTTGCAAGTCGCCTGGCATGCAAATCGCATGCCAAGTCGCACCTGATGTGACGGGGGGGGGGGGGGGGGTTAGTCTGTAGGAAAGTTATAGAGTTCACAAACTATGGGATATATCTGACAATGGATCAATCCTGAAATACTGACAGCCAATCTAATTTCTTGAGGCCCAAAAATGTCAGGTCAGTACAAACATCCCCGAAATGACCCCTTTTTGCAAAGTAGACAGTCTGATATATATAGTAAGAGGCATGGCAAGTTTTTTGAAGTTGTAATTTTTTTTGTCATAATTTTTTTGAAAATGAACTTAAAAAAGTTTTTTTCATTTTTTTTACATACTGTCACCAGTGCAGTACAGCGTCAGCATATAACTGGTGTGTCGTGATCAGGAACACTGACTGGTGACATTACAAAAAAAAAATATATATATTTTTACATTTTTTAAAAAAATTTCAAAGATTTTTTTTCATAATACACTGTGATCAGAGTGATATAATGTTACCATAGTAACATTGTACTACTTTGGGGAAGTGATCAGTATTTTTTAATTTTTTTTTACACATGATTGCTCATAGCAAAGATTGTTCTTTGCTATAAGCAAGCATTTAACCACCTCCCGCCCACCATATAGTAATGTGATGGACGCAAGGCGGTTCTCTCGTTCTGGGAGGACATCATATGACGTCCTCCCATTCTCATTGCGCATGCGCAGCTCCCGGAGCGCGCAGTGTGGCGATCGGCGGTGCGCTGTGTTCCTCGGATCACCGATCAAGGAAAGAGCCGAAGATGTCGGCTCGGTCATGTGATCAGCTGTGTCCAATCACAGCTGATCACATGTAAACAGGGAAATGCCGATTATCGGCATTTCTCTCCCCACGAGATGTCATGCTGACAGCTCGAGAGGAGAGCCGGTAATCTGCTTTCCGCGGAGGGGACATGTACACTGATCATCAGGGCACTGATGATCAGTGTGCCCTGGTGATAAGTGTAGCCTCAGCAGTGCCACCTGTCAGTGTCCATCAGTGCCTTGTGTCATTGCTCATCAGTGCCACATCAATGCCACATATCAGTGCCCATCTGAGCTGCCTTTCAGTTTCACCCTTCAGTGCCACCTATCAGTGCTGCCAGTCAGTGCCACCTATGAGTGCCAGTCAGTGCCGCCTATCAATGTGCATCAGTGCCACCTATCAGTGCCTGTCAGTCCCGCCTATTAGTGCCATGTATCAGTGCTGCCTTTCAGTGCCCATCAGTGATGCCTGTCAATGCCCATCAGTGCCACCTACCAGTCCTCATAAGTGCCCATCAGTGCCACCTATCAGTGTCCATCAGTGCAGCCTATCAGTGCCCATCACTGCAGCCTCAGTAGCGCACATCAGTGAAGGAGAAAAATCACTTCTTTACAAAATTTTATAACAAAAACTAAGAAAAAACTTTTTTTTTCAAAATTTTCAGTGGTTTTTGGTTTGTTTAAGAAAAAAGAAAACCCAGAGGTGATTAAATACCACCAAAAGAAAGCTCTATCTGTCGCAAAAAAATGATAAAAATTTCATATGGGTACAGTGTTGAATGACCGCGCAATTGTCATTCAAAGTGCAACAGCGCTGAAAGCTGGAAATTGGCCTGGGCAGGAAGAGGGTAGAAGTGCCCTGTCGGCTACTGATTAACTGAATTAAATTGATTTATTCAGGTTTTTTTGTTGTGATTAGCTGTGATTGGCTACCTGGATTGACAAGAGTCCTGCTCGGCAGTCGTTCTGCTATTGGTTAGGTGGAACAGGTTAATATTAATAAATCTGCATATTTTAGTAACAGTACACCTGGTGATCCTGCCATGAAGGAACTTATGTAGGCACTTCCTGCTCAGTCCCCTCCTTCTCCTAGTTGTGCTTCTGCAGTGTCACCCTGCACAAGGGTTTCCAATGGTGGGCACATGCACTTTTATTATCCGATAGGTTTATGATTGAATCAAGAAATGTCAATAAAATAATCAAATTGCTATCATTTCCCTTACAATAAATGTAAACAGTTTAGATCAGATTAGATTAAAATGATTTGATAGGCCAGGGGAGAAAATTGATCAATTGGCAGTGCTGAGATACTTTGTTCATTATTACAGTCATATTTCAATCAATCAGATTATAAGATTACATGGTGGAAACAGAGATGCAATCAATGTCTATGGCTCACCATACTCTATACCTAGGTGGCCCAAGGGTTTCATGCAGTCCTTTGGTGTTTGAAGTGAGCCCTGAAGCCCCAGCAATAAAGTAGAGGAAGCACCGATTTGGGAAAAAAACATCTTTTTGCAGGTAAAAAAACCGCTGTCACAGGGAAGGGGTGATCGGGGCCGCAGTGGGAACATGCCCAGGTGTATGGAATTAAAATTCATAGAGGCCCGCTCAGTAAATATTTCTTCCAGTAGGGGTCTCATATTTGTGCTATTACTCAGACCCCCTTTCCACCACAAACCCCTCTTCACATCACCGTCCTCCCATTTACATCACAGAGCAATCTTTTGCATCACAGCCCCCTTCGCATCACAGCCTTCCTTTACAATATAGGGCCCCATCTTTGCATCATTCTCCCCCATTTTGATTGATGTCCCCCATATTTACGTCACAGTCCCCCCTGTGCATCAATCTCCCCCCTTCAGATCACAACCCCCCACCTTTACATTACAGTCTCCCCCTTTGCATCACAGTCCCCTATCTTTACAACACAGTCCCCCTTCTCTTTGCATCACAGTCCCCCAACTTTACGATCCCCTCTTCCTCAGGCTGTGAGGCTCTCTTTTGCTTTAATAAAATTTACTCTCAGGTAATGCACTAGGATGGTGCACTCTTTCTTCCCTTGTTTTTACATATACCCAGTAAAGTGACTGGTCTCAGGTGATACACAGAGATGAAACACATTCTCCTCCATAAGTTGTATATGTCTATCTACAGTCTTCTCTACATCTGTTCAAAGTCCAGAATTTATAAAACTTGTCTGAGCTTTCAGAAAACAGGACGGAGAGCTGAAATTAAAATCTGCAGAGTTCAGGGAGGAGAATTCTGAGAGCTGATTGGAAAGAAGGACACACTGCCCTCCACACAGCTCACAGGAACAGAGCTGAGGCTGTCAATCTACTGGAGGTCCCTCCCGTCACCATTTTTCTCTTGATGTCAAGAAAAGTTGTCAGAAGTGATTCATGCTGATAGCAGAGGAATGAAGCAGCAGAGAGAAATGACACTCAGTGCTTTTAATTGAGACAAACATACATTATAGAGGGATATGCTTTGTTCATATTTCATGTATGAGGTTTACAAACACTTTAATTTTAGCAAAGTTTAACAGTTTCATGCAACACATCCCTAGTCTCTGATGGTCTCCTATAGCAGGGGTCTCCAAACTTTCTAAAATAAGGTATTATTAAAGTATGTTTACTGTCCTTCAACTTTTAGGAGGGCCAGACTGGCCAGTGGGAGAAGAAAATGTCCTAGCGTCAGTGGGGGTAAACCATGCCCATCAATGGTATTAGGGGGCGGAATAGTGCCCCATCTTTGGTTTCAATAGGAGAAATAGTGCCCCATCATTGTTGTCATTAGGAGGAATAGTGCCCCATCATTGGTGTCAATGGGAGGAATAGTGCCCCATCATTGGTGTCAATGGGAGGAATAGTGCCCCATCATTCATATTATTGGGAGGAAAAGTGCCCCGTCATTGTTATCAATTGGAAGAATAGTGCCCCGTTGTTGATGTCAGTGGGAGAAACTATGCCACACTGTTGCTTGCAGTGGGAGGAATAGTGCCCCATCATTGGTATCAATGGGAGAAATAGTGCCCCATTGTTAGTATCAGTGGGAGAAATATTGCCCCATTGTTGGTATCAATGGGAGACATAGTGCCCCATCATTGGTATCAATGGGAAAAATAGTGCCCCATCATTGGTGTCAATGGGAGGAATAGTGCCCCATCATTGGTGTCAATGGGAGGAATAGCGCCCCATCATTGGTGTCAATGGGAGGAATAGCGCCCCATCATTGGTGTCAATGGGAGGAATAGCGCCCCATCATTGGTATCAATGGGAGAAATAATGCCCGATCATTCGTATCAATGAAAGGAATAGTGTCCTATTGTTGGTTTCAATAGGAGGAATAGTGCCCCATCATTGGTGTCAATAGGAGGAATAGTGACCCATCATTGGTATCAATAGGAGGAATAGTGCCCCATTGTCGATGTCAGTGGGAGAAACTATGCTACACTGTTGCTTGCAGTGGGAGGAATAATGCCTCGAGGGCTGGATAAAAGCAAGCAAAGAGCCGCATCTGGCCCCCAGGCCGCAGTTTGGAGACCACTGTCCTATAGCATTATTTCATTCTCCAACCACTCCAGCAGAACAAACTCTGACCCTTTTTTCTAGTAAGCCTTCAGTCTGTGACAGTATTCTGGAGCATTATATGCAATAAATATTATAAGTAGCCATTTGGAGACATTAGGGGCCACATTTGAGGGCCCTTTTATCTTGCAAGTTGCCAAACACTGTTTTAAACAATCTTATTCACTCTTCTTTAGATCTACTAACAACTGTGTAGTGCAAGGGCCTGCCTAATTTAATACACATTTTTAATGGTTTAAGTATGCCCTCATACTGCATTACATATATTGTATAAATATAAAGGAGGCATTGCAGTCAGACGGTTTGATTGTATCATTACTTTCAATCAAAAGCCACTTCCCTGCTTGTGTCACAGTAGTCAAACAGGTTGTGGACTATAGATGCATTATTCCTAAGGGAAAATATCGGACAGAAAATAAATCAATCCTTTTTTAAAAGCATGTTTGGCCACCATAATGGAGAGTACAAGTGGCTACATTTCAGCAAAATTAGCACAGTCCACTGTTCTGGAAACTCAATGTGAGAAATGGCATGCAGCCATTTCTGGAGTAAAGGAATGTCACCAGTATATGGCTGCAAAGAGGCCACAGGAGATCAGGTGCAACACAATAGGAAAAAAGGTGAATCCTAGTATTTTATTTAAAAAAAATAGCAACTGTGTATGATACATGGTACAAACTACATGTCACTCAGTTAGGATTTACATTACCTTTAGCCCCGGTTCACACATATCTGTTTTTTTTATGCATTTTGAACTGCAGGGATTCTTGTGACATGAGAAGTAAAATGTGTTTCTATGGAGAGCATTCACATACACTATATTGACAAAAGTATTGGTCGGCCTGCCTTTATACACACATGAACTTTAACGGAATCCCAGTCTTAGTCCGTAGAGTTCAATATTGAGTTGGCCCACCCTTTGCAGCTATAACAGCTTCAACTCTTCTGGGAAGGCTGTCCACAAGGTTTAGGAGTGTGTCTATGGGAATGTTTGACCATTCTTCCAGAAGCGCATATGTGAGGTCAGGCACTGATGTCGGACGAGAAGGCCTGGCTCACAGTCTCCTTTCTAATTCATTCCAAAGATATTCTATTGGGTTGAGGTCAGGACTCGCTCATCCATGTCTTTATGGACCTTGCTGTGTGCATTGGTGTGCAGTCATGTTGGAACAAGAAGGGGCCATCCCCAAACTGTTCCCACAAAGTTGGGAGCATGAAATTGTCCAAAATATCTTGGTATGCTGATGCCTTAAGAGTTCCTTTCACTGGAACTAAGGGGCCAAGCCCAACCCCTGAAAATCAACCCCACACCATAATCCTCCTTCCACCAAACTTTACACTTGGCACAATGCAGTCAGGCAAGTACCATTCTGGCAAACACCAAACCTAGATATGTCCATCAGATTTCCAGACAGAGAAGCGTGGTTCGTCACTCCAGAGAACACGTCTCCACAGCTCTAGAGTCCAGTGGTGGTGTGCTTTACACCATTGCATCCGATTCTTTGCATTGCACTTGGTGATGTAAGGTTGGATGCAGCTGCTTGGTCATGGAAACCCATTCCATGAAGCTCTCTACGCACTGTTGTTGTGCTAATCTGAAGGCCCACATGAAGTTTGGAGGTCGTTAGCTATTGACTCTGCAGACAGTTGGCGACTTCTGCGCAATGTGCGCTTCAGCAAGCGCTGACCCTGCTCTGTTATTTTACGTGGCCTACCACTTGGTGGCTGGGTTGCTGTTGTTCCCAGTTGCTTCCACTTTGTTATAATACCACTAACAAGTGACCGTGGAATATTTAGTAATATGGAAATTTCACGGATGGACTTATTGCATAGGTGGCAACCTATCACAGTACCACGCTTGAATTCACTGAGCTCCTTAGAGCGACCCATTCTTTCACAAATGTTTGTAGAAGCAGTCTGCATGACTAGGTGCTTGATTTTATACACCTGTGACCATGGAGGTGATTGGAACACCTGAATCCAATGATTTGGAGGGGTGACCCAATACTTTGGGCAGTATAGTGTATATGCAGACCAGTTGCAGTGCGTTTGGAAAGAGGGTTATGTGCGAGTTCGGAGCTGTGCTATCCAATTTTGCAATCTCTAGAGTTTACAATTTGCTGCCAAATCACATCAGATTGCACCAGAACCACTGAACAGCTATCCCTTGAAATCGCACTGAAACCACTATCGCACCGCATCTATGTGAACCTAGGCTTAAGGGGACATCCTGGACATACCCATAAACAGCTCATCCCATGCAGTTATAGTGCCTGGTGTCCATATGTTATTTTTTATTGTAGGTCAGTTCCTGTTCCTGTGATTGATTACACCATGACATATGGCTTGTTTGCTCTGCTCACATCTGCTTGTATAAGGGAACACATGGAGTTATTATAGAGCACAAAAATTGACAGCAATAATTTACTAGTACTACTGATCAATTTCTACTCATTTGGAACAAATGACTCCCTATGGAGTGAGATACACATGACATGTAATACATTGTGGTAGCATTCAATCATACACGTTTTTAACAATCCATGAGCACTTCACCACTACTACATGATACTTGTGTAACTCACTCCATACAGAGACCAGTGTTCCATAGAAGTAGTGACTGATCACGAATGCTAGTGATTTTAGTAGTGTGATCATGCTGCTAAAAATCACCCATGTATTCCAATCCTTAACAGGGGTGTTGAAGGGTCTTGAAAGAACTGGAAACCCCCTGGGGCACATAAAGAAGGCAAAGTCTGCAGCATGCATAGGTGTGGTGACATAGCGCTGAATACTGAACATGGATTATCATTAGTCTGCACTCACGCCTGAGCAGAGCATATTTGTAAAGATTTTGTACTGTGTTTTACAAGCTTTGTTCAAGTGTTTTTGCACATGGATTGAGCTTCAGGCATTTGTATTCTGGGCTGGGCATGAGGAGGAGAGCAGTTCTAGATGAAGCATTCGTTCAGTCATGCTTATACAGGCACACCCTTTGTAGTCTATAGGAGCAAAAATGTCTGACTATTCTAAAAAAAAATGCTCATGTACTTTTTTTGACCGAATGAGCATGCAGTACAGGAACAATTAGAAAGAATGATATTCTGCATGCTGAGTATAGTAAAGCATAGGGAGACAAGCTGAAACATGCTCAAATGTGACTGGGGACTGGAAGTAAAACTATACTTTAAAAATTTAGTTTTTTAATTTTAAGTGGAGTAAGATAAGGTTATAACCCCTGTCAGTTTATTTTTTGCCATCTGTGCCCCATTGGGGAGATTTCCCTTCACTTCCTGTCCCATAAGCAAAACCAGAAGTGAGAGGAAATCACTACACATTAAGGGAAGTCCTTGGAGACCCCCAGGTTACCAAGACTACAGTTCCAAATGGAAGATTTCCCCTCTATTACTTTTTTGGGGACAACCCAAATATTGGGCTTTTCTTTTACTTTCACTTTCAATGATCATGGTAAACAGGAAAGCAGACAGCAATAAACACAGACAGGTGTTCTAATCCATCTCCACTCTATCCAAAACTAAAAAGAAAAAAAGTTTTGCCTTTAGTTGTACTTTAACCATTTGCCAACCATGCTATTGCTGAAATACAGTTCTGGGAGGGCATCAATAGATATCCCCCCCCCGCACGCCTCCTGTGGCGCACATCAGGCGCGCTCTGTGACCGCTGTGTCCTTTGGGCACAGCTGATCATAGATCAGGGTAAAGGACCAATCACAGCGGCCCTTTATCAAGTGATCAGCTGTATCCCATCACAGCTGATCACATATAAACAGATTGTTGGTTATCCACATTCCTTTCCTCCCTGAAGGAGGAAAGAAGAGCTGTTAACTTGCAAGCCTGCCAGGACGTAGTTTTCACTGATAATCAGGGTACTGATCATCAGTGCAGTCTATCATTCCCCATCAGTGGAACCTATCAATGCCCATCAGTGCCACCTATCAGTGCCCATCAGTACCGCTTATCAGTGTCACCTGTCGGTACCCCTCATCAAGGCCCATCAGTGTCCATCAGTTCAGCTTCATCAGTGCACATCAGTGAAGAAGAAACATTACTTATTTGCAAAATTTTATAACAGACACGATTTTCAAAATGTCCATTCTTTGGCAAAAAATAAAAAATCCAGTGGTGATTAAATACCAACAAAAGAAAGTTCTATCTGTCTCAAAATAATTATAAAAATTTCATTTGGGTACAGTGTTGCATGACCGCACAATTGTCATTCAAAGTGTGAGAGCGCTGACATCTGAAAATTGGCCTGCACAGGAAGGGGACCCAGTAGGCAAGTGGTTAAAGACTCACTGCATACACAACACACTTTTCTTGCTGACCTTGTACCCCTTAAATACTTCTTAAATGGATCTTCACTCAAATAATTCACTTTTGACACACTTCACAACATTAGAATAGCAGAACTTTTTAATTGGTGAGCAGAATAAAAAAATGGGCGGCTTGTATGAAAGAAAGAATGCTTAACCTCATTGGCAAGTGGAAGAAAAAAATGTCCCCCATCACTAGTCACTGGAAGAAGGAAATTCCCAGTGACTGATTGCAAAAATTCCTGGTGTTAGGCTGGCCGTATATTATACACTTTTCTTGTACAAAATTCCTTACATTTACCAAAACCATCTAATATGAGGTCAGATCTAAACACTTTCAATTTGTATGCAATCAGACAGGCCCTTGCACTACATAATTGAAGGTAAATCTAAAGGAAATGGAATAAGAAAATTGTATAATGTATGGACAGCTTAAGTGAGTGAAAAATTGCCCTGGTATCAGTTACATGGTGTCAGTTGTCAGTAAAGTAAAAAAAATACCCTGGTATCAATGATACCAATACTGTATATATAGAGAGAGAGACAGAGAGAGAGACTTTTGTTTATTTATATATTTATTTATATTTTAGACATGTGCATGCTGGAAATTTTTATTTCATTTTGAATGCATTCGTTCATTGAAGAATTTAATTTTGTCATATTCGTTATGCTGAACCGATTTGTTTTGTATATTCATTGGTCTGGGTGGATTCAAAACATTTTGCAGTTATTCCAGAAGATTGCTATATATTCCATATATTATTGAATCAGACGGATTTGGAAGAAATAGATCTTTTTCGACGCTAGTGCAACCCATCAAGAGAAATGGCATGATCTGATTGGACAATATTGGCTGGCGCCATGTGCATCTAATACTAACAAATGGAATGAAATTTGGATGCATTTGTTATCCGAATCAGGGCTGAATGCAGGGTTACATGGGTAGGACAGTAGGGATAGGGTAGGAGAGATCTTCCCACCAAAGTATTTATGGAAGGCCTTAGAATTTGTAGTATATTTTTTACAGGGTCAACCTCCTTTATTGAAACACAAACTCGCTCTACCCTATGCAATAGTCACAGGTGGGTGAATAAAATACAGTGGGGCAAAAAAGTATGTAGTCAGCCACCAATTGTGCAAGTTCTCCCACTTAAAAAGATGAGAGAGGCCTGTAATTGGCATCATAGGTAGACCTCAACTATGAGAGACAAAATGAGAAAAAAAATCCAGACAATCACATTGGCTGATTTGGAAAGAATTTATTTGCAAATTATGGTGAAAAATAAGTATTTGGTCAATATGAAAAGTTAATCTCAATACTTTGTTATATATCCTTTGTTGGCAATGACAGAGGTCAAACGTTTCCAGTAAGTCTTTACAAGGTTGGCACACACTGTTGCTGGTATGTTGGCCCATTCCTCCATGCAGATCTCCTCTAGAGCAGTGATGTTTTGGGGCTGTCGCTGGGCAACACGGACTTTCAACTCCCTCCAAAGGTTTTCTATGGGGTTGAGATCTGTAGACTGGCTAGGCCACTCCAGGACCTTGAAATGCTTCTTACGAAGCCACTCCTTCTTTGCCCGGGTGGTATGTTTGGGATCATTGTCATGTTGGAAGACCCAGCCACGTTTCATCTTCAATGCCCTTGCTGATGGAAGGAGGTTTGCACTCAAAACGGCCCCATTCATTCTGTCCTGTACATGGATCAGTCGTCCTGGTCCCTTTGCGGAGAAACAGCCCCAAAGCATGATGTTGCCACCCCCATGCTTCACAGTAGGTATGGTGTTTATTTGGATGCAACTCAGCATTCTCTCTCCTCCAAACACGACGAGTTGTGTTTCTACCAAACAGTTCTATTTTGGTTTCATCTGACCATATGACATTCTCCCAATCCTCTTCTGGATCATCCAAATGCTCTCTAGCAAACTTCAGACGGGCCTGGACATGTACTGGCTTAAGCAGGGGGACACATCTGGCACTGCAGGATCTGAGTCCCTGGCGGCGTAGTGTGTTACTGATGGTAGCCTTTGTTACGTTGGTCCCAGCTCTCTGCAGGTCATTCACTAGGTCCCCCCGTATGGTCCTGGGATTTTTGCTCACCGTTCTTGTGATCATTTTGACCCCACGGGGTGAGATCTTGCGTGGAGCCCCAGATCTAGGGAGATTATCAGTGGTCTTGTATGTCTTCCATTTTCTAATTATTGCTCCCACAGTTGATTTGTTCACACCAAGCTGCTTGCCTATTGCAGATTCAGTCTTCCCAGCCTGGTGCAGGTCTACAATTTTGTTTCTGGTGTCCTTCGACAGCTCTTTGGTCTTCACCATAGTGGAGTTTGGAGTGTGACTGTTTGAGGTTGTGGACAGGTGTCTTTTATACAGATAACAAGTTCAAACAGGTGCCATCGATACAGGTAATGAGTGCAGGACAGAGGAGCCTCTTAAAGAAGAAGGTCTGTGAGAGCCAAAAACCTTGCTTGTTTATAGGTGACCAAATACTTATTTTCCACCATAATTTGCAAATAAATTCTTTCCAAATCAGCCAATGTGATTGTCTGGATTTTTTTCCTCATTTTGTCTCTCATAGTTGAGATCTACCTATGATGCCAATTACAGGCTTCTCTCATCTTTTTAAGTGTGAGAACTTGCACAATTGGTGGCTGACTACATCCTTTTTTGCCCCACTGTATATATATATACTTTGTACAGCCTATAGACCTAATAAATGTCAGTGTGGTCACTCAGCAGTGAATAAACATTACATTTTATACTGAGAAAAATAATGAAAATTACAAATGTAATTAAAAGACACAGGTAGCCCCAGACACTAACTCAGAAAAAGTCCTTTGCAGCAGGGGGAGCAGAGCAGGGACCCGCAGGTACATGTCAAAATGAAGCAGAAAAAACAGCGCAGAAAAGAACTCCAAGTGTAGTAGTAAAAACAGTTACTGAGCAGGGTGGTGGGGATAAAACTTCTGCTCAACTGCATGTTCTTCATGCCCCCCAAACACAAGTCTAAGCAGATGCTTAACTAACGCATTTCAACCCGTGCTGAGGCCAAGTCACAGAGCAGGCAAACCTCCCATTATTGTCCAGCTTGAGGAAGGGTTATGGTAAAGAAACATCTAAAATCCTTGTAATGCAAATAGTTCTCCTGTAAGGGATTGTTCTTTTATCTGGAGTGTCATGTCAAGCATACCAAGATATGCCTCTATAAAGTGCAGTGCTGAGCACAATCATTGATAGGAACTGAGAATTACACTGAAAGGGGGTTTGTCCCCTAGACACCATCATTGATCACTGCCCCATTTTATTGATCAAGCCTATTGTTCTCTTTTATTTACCAATAAAAAAAAAAGTTCAAATTTACAAAAAAGGTAAATTTTATCTGTTGTGATAATTTCCTAATTTGTTAATTTTATGAAATAACCCAGCATTTCTTATCTATTTAAAACTGCGTGAAATGTTTCTGATTAGAGTAACTACAGTGCCTTGCAAAAAGTATTCATACCCCTCAATATTTTCCACATTTTGTCATGTTACAACCAAAAATGTAAATGTATTTATTAGGATTTTATGTGATAGACCAACACAAAGTGGCACATAATTGTGAAGTGGAAGGAAAATGATAAATGGTTTTCAAAAATTTTTACAAATACATATTTGAAATATGTGCATTTGTATTCAGCCCCCTTTACTCTGATACCCCTAACTAAAATCTAGTGAAATCAACTGCCTTCAGATGTCACCTAATTAGTCAATAGAGTCCACCTGTGTGTAATTTAATCTCAGTATAAATACAGCTGTTCTGTGAAGCCCTCAGAGGTTTGTTAGAGAACATTAGTGAACAAACAGCATCATGAAGGCCAATGAGCACACCAGACAGGTCAGGAATGAAGTTGTGGAGAAGTTTAAAGCAAGGTTAGGCTATAAAAAAAAATCCCAAGATTTGACTATCTCATGGAGCACTGTTCAATCCATTATCCAAAAATGGAAAGAGTATGGCACAACTGCAAACCTACCAAGACATGGCCGTCCACCTAAACTGACAGGGCGGGCAAGGAGAGCATTAATCAGAGAAGCAGCCAGGAGACCCATGGTAACTCTGGGGAGCTGCAGAGATCCACAGCTCAGGTGAGAGAATTTGTCCACAGGACAACTATTAGTCGTGCACTCCACAAATCTGGCCTTTATGGAAGAGTGGCAAGAAGAAAGCCATTGTTGATAGAAAGCCATGAGAAGTTTAGTTTGCAGTTTGTGAGAAGCCATGTGGGGGACACAGCAAACATGTGGAAGAAGGTGCTCTGGTCAGATGAGACCAAAATTTAACTTTTTGGCCTAAAAGCAAAACGCTATGTGAGGCAGAAAACTAACACTGCACATCACCCTGAACACACCATCCCCACCGTGAAACATGGTGGTGGCAGCATCATGTTTTGGGGATCCTTTTCTTCAGCAGGGACAGGGCAGCTGGTCAGAGTTGATGGGAAGATGGATGAAGCCAAATACAGGGCAATCTTAGAAGAAAACCTGTTAGAGTTTGCAAAAGACTTGGGACTGGGGCGGAGGTTCACCTTCCAGCAGGACAACGACTCCAAACATACAGCCAGAGCTACAATGGAATGGTTTAGATCAAAGCATATTCATGTGTTAGAATAGCCCAGTCAAAGTCCAGACCTAAATCCAATTGAGAATCTGTGGCAAGACTTGAAAATTGTTGTTCACAGACGCTCTTCATTCAATCTGACAGAGCTTGAGATATTTTGCAAAGAAGTATAGGCAAAAATGTCACTCTGTAGATGTGCAAAGCTGGTAGAGACATCCCCAAAAAGACTTGCAGCTGTAATTGCAGCCAAAGGCGTTTCTACAAAGTATTGACTCCAGGGGGCTGAATACAAATACACACCACACTTTTGACATATTTATTTGTAAAAAAATGTTGAAAACCATTTGTCATTTTCCTTCCACTTCACAATTATGTACCACTTTGTGTTGGTCTACCACATAAAATCCCAATAAAACACAGGAATACTTCTTCAAGGCAATGTCTAATAAGTGGTTTCAAAGTATTTAGAGAATAACATTAACAGCTATTAAAGCAAAGTTTATAGCAGTAAACTAGGCAAGCAGCACAATTGTGTCCTTTGTAGCAATGACAGCTAGCTGTCATCGATCTTGCCTCATGTTTGTATTTACACTCTGGAAGCTAAGGCCCAGAATTAGCTTTGCAGCTTTTAAGTAACACATTGGAAATGTGAAGCCCTAGACTCTGTTGCCAGGATACAGTTGATTCCAAACACAGACAGCATCCATTGCTGTGATCGCATTACACAATAATAGTGTTCCAGGAAGAGAATTTATACAATGCACATGCCTCGTTATAGCAGGAACACGGTCAAAATGGCATTTAGCCTGTTACAGTCCAAGACACAAATACATACAAATGTGAATGCTTTAAGCTGAGTAATTTCATTTTTGAAACAAACCATTTGGAAATTTAATTTAAAAAAAAAAATGTATATAAAATAAAAAAAAAAAAAAAAGTCAAATTGAATGCAAGGTAACAGTGTTTGTCAAAATCATCTGTATTTCAAACAAATAGTAGACTCACATGGGTTTATTTACTAAAGCTGGAGAGTGCAAAATCAGCTGCACTTCTGCATAGAAACCAATCAGCTTCCAGATTTTATTGCCAAAGCTTAATTAAACAAGCTGAGATTAGAAGCTGATTGGCTAGTGGCTACCATGCACAGGTGCACCAGATTCTGAATACACTAGTTTTAGTAAATCTCCCCCACCAAGTCACCATAGTTACATAGTTAGTCTGGCTGAAAAAAGTCCATCCAGTTCAACCATTAAAAAAAAAAAAAGTTCTAATCCTATACCCACAGTTGATCCAGAGGAAGGCAATAAAACCCAGCAAAGCATGACCCAATTTGCTCCTGCAGGGGAAAAAATTCCTTCCTGTTCCCAGAGAGGCAATCAGATATTCCCTGGATCAACTTTACCTATAAATGTTAGTATCCAGTTATATTCTGTGTATCTAAGAAAGAATCCAGGCCTTTTTAAAGCAATCCACTGAGCTGGCCAGAAGCAACTCTTGAGGGAGTCTATTCCACATTTTCACAGCTCGCACTGTGAAGAAACCTTTCCGTATTTGGAGATTAATTTTCTTTTCCTTCAGATGTAAAGAGTGCCCCCTTGTCCTCTTGATGACCTCAGGGTGAATAACTCTACACCGAGTTCACAATATGAACCACTGATGTGTTTATACTTGTTGTCCCAAGTTCCATCGAAGCCAAAACAGTCAGTAACAAAATTGCAGGTGTAATGACCAAAATAAGTAAAATATTAAAATAAAAAAAAAAAAACTGCGTTGAAAGATTAAAAAAACAAAAACAGCCATGAACAGACCACACTGAACAGAGGAACACTGGGCAAAAGTCAAAGCTGGCACATAGGAGCAGGGCCCTCCTATTCCTTCTGTACTGAAATGTATTGTAATTGTATTGTCTCCCTTTATATTGTAAAGCTCTGCGCAAACTGTTGGTGCTATATAAATCCTGTATAATAATAATAGATATGTATATACAGACACTTAACAGCAGAGTTGATATATGTTAGGCTTCATGCACACTAGCATTTACATAAGCTCAAAAAATGCTAGAAAAAAAACCCTGGATGAAAAACACTGATAATATAGTTTTAGTGCTTTGGATGAAAAACACTGATAATATAGTTGTTGTGCTCTGGATGAACAACACTGATAATAGTTTTAGTGCTCTGGATGAAAAACACTGATAATATATAGTTTTAGTGCTCTGGATGAAAAAAACACTGATAATATATAGTTTTAGTGCTCTGGATGAAAAAAACACTGATAATATAGTTTTAGTGTTCTGGATGAAAAACACGGATAATAGTTTTTGTGCTCTGGATGAAAAACACTGATAATAGTTTTTGTGAAAAACACTGATAATACAGTTTTTGTGCTTTGGATGAAAAACACTGATAATATAGTTTTAGTGCTTTGGATGAAAAACACTTGACAATATAGTTTTTGTGCTCCGGATGAAAAACACTGACAATATAGTTTTTGTGCTCCGGATGAAAAACACTGATATCAGTGTTTTTCATCCAAAGCACAAAAACTATATTATCAGTGTTTTTCATCCGGAGCACAAAAACTATAACAGGGGCGGACTAACCATTTGGAAACTCGGGCACTGCCCGAGGGCCCAGGGTCAGTAGGGGTCCCATGAGATGCCCCTGGTACCTTTTTCATAGGCTTTTTTGAGTTTGGGCAAGGACACAGGGGCCCCATGATCCCCTATTGCCCGGGGGCCCCATGAGTTGTCAGTCCGCCCCTGACTGATACTATAGTTTTTGTGCTCTGGGTGAAAAACACTGATAATATAGTTTTTGTTTTCTGGATGAAAAACACTGATAATATAGTTTTAGTGCCAGTTTTTAGTAGCGGTTAGAAGTGTTTTATTAGTATTTTTATAGTACATGAAGAAAAGAAAAAGCTTGAAAAAAAGCTGTTGGGAGCATTTAGAAGTGTTTATTCTGCCTGGGAACCTTCCAAAAAAACTCTACAAAAACATTTTTTTTTCTGTTCCTAAATGCAGAAGCTTGAAAAATCTTTCTAGCATAAAAATAGTTGGCATAGATACATAGGATAACACTAGGAGCAGAAATAAAAAGCTTCTAGGAGCTTACAAAAGTGCTAGTGTGCATGGAGCCAAACACATCCTCCAAAAGAACCATCAAATGTCACCCCTATTTAGAGATGCAAGTCCAACAAAAACTTTGTGAGCTTCAGAATATTTTTGCAAGACTGCCACTAGATAGCCTCTAGTATCTAAAGTAAGTTTACAAAGGCACATAATCTGGAGCAAAGAAGACAAAACCTGGACCATTGATCAGTTGAAGAAATTCAGTTTAGTCTGTTAAAGACATCTTTATGGATTACAATTTACAGAAAAGTAGAAGATTAAAAAGCAGCCCAACAAATCACAAACATGTCATTAGAATTGCACTGATACCAGTACCAGTATAGATGCTGACACTTATGCAGGCCATAGATGGGTCGAAAATCGGCTGATTTTTCTTTAAAAAAACGAAAAATCGGTTGTTCAAGCGGCCGACGTTACCAGCAACGGTAAAAAAAAAAAAAAAAAAAAAAAAAAAAAAAAAAAAAAAAAAAAAAAAAAATCGGCCGATTTTCATCCCGTCTTCAGTCGGCAAAAAGTGTCCCTGCAGAGAGCTCCGCGGTTGCAACAATGTATTTGTATCCATTTAGGAAACAAATAGATACAATGTTGCAACTGCTATAAATGTCAAGAAACTGTCAAAGAAATAGCGGGGACATTTTTTGCCGGACTGGAATTCTTCTTCTTCTTCCTCCTCCTCTTCTTCATCCTCTTCTTCTTTTTCCTCTTCTTCTTTTTCCTCTTCTTCATCCTCTTCTTTTTCCTATTCTTCTTCCTGCTCTTCTTCTTCCTCTTCTTCTTCATCCTCATCCTCTTCTTCCTATTCTTCTTCCTCCTTTTTGTCTTCCTCTTGCAGGTCACTGCTCATGCGCAGATTTTTTTATCGGTAAAAAGATCGGCCGATTTGCCCATCATTGCCGTGAAAATCGGCTGATTTTTTTCCAACTTTACCGATAAAAAACATCTGCCAAAATACCGAAAAACGGCCGAACAATTAGCCCACTAACGATCCGAAAATCAGCCGATTTTATTTTCGGCCGAAAAATCGGCCGACTTTCGACCCATCTATGGCCTGCATAAGCATTTGCACAAGCATCAGTACTCATGTAAATGCGCCAATACCTTCATTTCAGCTGACGGCTAAAATGTAAATTAAAAAAAACTAGCAAAAACAAAAAGGCTGCCCATACACTACACAATTTTCTGCACTTTAGATTTACCTTCTACTATGTAGTGCAATGGCCTGCCTAATTGGATACAATTGAAAGTGTTGTTTAGGTTTGACCTCATATTATATGGTTTTTGGTAATTCTAAAACAAAATTCTCAAGAAAATTGTATAATGCATGGCCAGCCTTCGGGTGTGAGCTGCCACTTGCCCTCCTGAAGATTTACCCCCCTTCCTGACCAGACCATTTTTTGCGTTACGATGCTGAGTTACTTTAACTGACAATTGCGTGGTCATGCAACGCTGCACCCAAATTAAATTTACGTCTTTTTATTCCCACAAATTGAGCTTTCTTTTGGTGGTATTTGCTGGCCTGCGCGTTTTTTTTTTGCACTATGAGAGAAAAAAAAATAGACCGACAATTTTGAGAAAAAAACAATATTTTGGACTTTTTGCTATTAAACATGTCCAGTAAAAAAAAATTATTTAAAAAAATCTAATTTTGTCATAAATTTAGGTCAAAATGTATTCTGCGACATGTCTTTGCTACAAAAAAATCCCAATATGTGTAAATTAATTGGTTTACGTGAAAGTTATAGCGTTTACAAATAGCCGTATATATACTGGGAGTTTTTAATTTTTACTAGTAATGGCGGTGATCAGCGACTTATAGTGGGACTGCGGCGGACATTCCAACACTGCGGGGAACTGACTTGGTATCACTGACATCCTCAGTGACACCAATACAGTGATCAATGCTTAAAAAAAAAAAAAAAAAAAAAAAGCACTGACACTGTACTGACACTGGGCAGCAAGGGGTTAACATGAGGGGCGATCAAAGAGTTAACTATATGTTGGGAGTGTTTTGCTAGGGGACAGTGTCAATGTGCTTCACTGTAATCACACTGCTTTGGATGGCTGTGCTGTGCTGACAGGGAGGAGAACTGTTAGTAAACAAAGCAGTTCTCCTCCCCATCGGAGATCCTCAGAAATCAGCGGGCACCGGCGAGTAATCACCAGCCAGGACCCAGTGATTGACAGCCGCATCCACGCACCCCCTACCCAGAAATGCACAATCACGTGTGTGTGATTTTGCACACCCGCGCCGCCCTGTAGTGGTATTTCTGCTATAGGGCGGACGGAGAGCGAACAATGACATTCAGATGTCAGCAGAGTTCCCCTGCTGACAGCTGAAGTGTGAACAAGTCCTGGCAATTGGAACCGTCAAAAAAAAAAAAAAAAAAAAAAAAAAAAAAAAAAAAAGCAGCTTGACAATGTTTATAAACAACATTGCTCAGCCTGTAAAACAGAAAGATAAAAAAAAACTGTTTCATTTTGAATGTTTATTCATCTACAGATCAAAGGGAAGTCAGTTGAAAACACCTGTGAAGTAAAAATACCTTTGTTTGTTCTTTTCCCCCGGTTCACATATCTGCTTTCCTGCGGGCTGCGTTTTGTGCGGGCACAAGAGCCCATTCATTTGAATGGACTCCCGAGCCCCGTGACTCGCAGGGAAGAAGTCCCTGCACTTCTTTGGAAACCGCAGCCCATACAGGAACCTCTGTTCCCAGTGCAGTTGCGATTTCCAGTGCGGGTGGCGTGCCATTAGAATTTATGGGATGCCCCCACAGGTCCGCATTCTTCTGTGTGGGTGGTGCGGCTGCACGGATTTTTGTGTGGATCCGCAGCAGCACCACCCGCATCACATGTATTTTTAGATGGAATACTCTACTGAACTTAAATGGTTTATCTTGGAGGGTATATCTTTCCTTCTACATCACAACTATTTTCTTTTCAATAAGAAATGGTATATTAAAAAATTGAGGGGCTTCCATTGGCGCTAGATTTTCCCCACCTATGCCAATTTATTTATTTTAATATAATTATTTCATTTAACAAGGGATGGTAGGAGGAGCAGTGTGTCTACAAAGCATGTAACCCCTACAGGCAGGGGCGTATTTACCAAAGGCAAACAAGGCATTTGCCTAGGGCGGCATTTTTTAGGGGGGGCAGCACTTCCCCCTGGAAGAAGGGACATATGTGGCATGGGGACCAGGTGGGATCCAAGAGAGGTTGTGAGCTGCTTGATGGTGTATGCAGAGCCCAACTGTTGTTTCCAGGGATGTCCAGAGCTGTGAAGGTGTCTCTGTCACCTTGGGGGGGTGGTGTACATTAATGGAAGGCTCTCTTGAGTTGGGGGGATGGGGCAGGGGTGGTGTTGGTGACTGCCAGGCTCTCTCAGTGGGGGGGGGGGGTTTGTCTGTTGATCAGTGTGAGGCTCTCTGCTGGGCAGGGGGGAGCGGGGTGTATGATTTTTGTGTTGCCTAGGGCAGCACAAAACCTAAATACACCACTGCTTACGGGGACTCAACCACCACATATTTTCTTATTGATGACCTGATTTTCATTGTTAACTGGGATCTACCTACTATTGAATTCCTGAATAACAACCCCAAAAATGTAAGGTTCAGATAGGAGGAACATCACAATGAGATCAGTTACTTGGACCTTATGTTGCTGGGTTCTAGTCAGGATAAGACGAGCGTTCATACAGAAAACCTACATCTAAGAACGCACTTTTACACATGTCCAGTTGTCTTCCCTCTCATACAATCAGGGCCATCATATGAGGGCAATTTATTTGAGCTAGACAAAATTGTGCTAGCTTGGCTGATTTTGACTAGCTGTCTCATTAGAACAGAGATTTTGTGAATGTGGCTACGAGATCTTCTTAGACAAGCCTGTGCACATGCTAGAGGTACATGTAAAATTAATCTATTGACATATCAACCCCCCCAGACAGAACGGGGTTTATTTACTAAAGCTGGAGAGTCCAAAATCAGACTCCCTTCTGCATAGAAACCAATCAGCTTCTAACCTCAGCTTGTTCAATGAAGCTTTGGCAATGAAACCTGGAAGCTGATTGGTTTCTATGCAGAAGGGAGTCTGATTTTGGACTCTCCAGCTTTAGTAAATAAACCCCAACATGTCTACTGCTGTATAGGATGCGGTTGGGTCAAGGGGTTAGATATGAAGCCACAAGGGCACGCATCATCTTGAACGTTCTGAACTCACCTGCACGTACGTGGCTTAATACCAATGGCATGTTTAGGTGTGGAGCCACCAGATGTTCATGTTGTAGCAATTTGGGTGATCCCCATACCATCTAATCATATTCAAATAGTCTCTCCTCCTCACACAGCTTCTCAACTGCCACACTAGGTCTGTTATACACCTGGTGACATGAATTTTATGTAACATTCTATATGTGGGTAGGATGACCAGGCCTCTCAATGATAGAATAAGAGACCATTTTTCCGATATAAGGACAAACAAAACCACCAATTTGGCCAGACACTTTAAACAACTTCACCACCGGAGAACACAATCTTTTAAAGTCCAGATTATTGAAAGGGTGAACTGTCCCGCTCGTGGTGGCGACCGTTTCTCCCTCCTGTGTAGGAGGGAGGTGTACTGGATTTTTAAGTTGGACACCCACATCCACATCGGTCTAAACTTTGAGTGGGATATTACTCATTACTATGAATAGTCCCTTTACCTCAGTGATAGCATTCGGCGTACTATTCAGAATTTGTTTACTTTATGAGAATATTCTTATATGAGAGCACCATTAGGGATTCTTACTTATTTATTTTTCCATACTCAGGTTTCATATATTTTTAACTCTTATCTCAATTTAAGTTTTAACTTTAAACATGGATTACCTTAGAACAATAAATAGATATAAATTTTTTAGGCAGCTATTATGGATTCCGTAGACTGGACATTAATAGACCAGTTTGTTACTCTTTTCCTATACTTTTATTTTATTTCCATTAATTTTTCTATTGTTCACTATTTTATACCTTTTTTTTTATCTTTTACTTTTGAATTGTCAGCTTCCATTCCTCCACCCCTTCCTTCTTTTCTTGTTCCTTTTTATTTTTTTCTTTCTTCATTCTATGTATTTTTCTTTGATGTTTTCCTCGAGTTTATCACACATATAGTAGGTCTATTGGGCTACTGCTTCCACTGTCAGATTACCATACACACCCGACATTTATTCCTTCCAATTATGCAGCAGCCAATGATGCATATACACTCCCCCCTTGTCCTGAAGCCCCATGACTAAGCTCCAGCAGAGTTAAACAGGTTGGGGGTTTGGCTTAGACTGCCACCTACTTTTCCATGAGTGGATTTGCAGAGATATGCGGCTTACGAGACCTCTCCCTCAATACAGGCTGATGTTTGGAGTTGGGACAAGCTCCGTTCCCAGCAGTTGGTAATGGATTGTAATCATCCAGGAACATCAACAGTGCCCACACTTGCACATACATAAAATGAAACCTGTACTCAATTCCTTGTCATCTAGTGCCATTTTGTGTGTAGTCTTAGAAAAATAAAATTTGGACAATAAAACGTAAAATAATGTCCTTAAATGCAGGTTTTCATATGTATACTCATAAAAACACTATAATAAAGGTAAAATTCCAGTACATAGAAATGTACCTATTGTGGCATTAAAACAATAAAAGTGACTGGTGGAGTTATAGAGGTAGAAATGAATTGATGTAATGTCCAAAGTCTAGATAACCTAACCCAACACCATAGGTACCATATTTTTCACTCCATAAGACGCACCTAGGTTTTAGAGGCAGAAAACAAGAAAAAAAAAAAATAATAATCTTCTGAACCAATGGACTGCAGACACAGTACAGGGGGTGACCAGACTGTGGCCACAGTACAGGAGATGGACCAGAGACTGCGGCCACAGTACAGGAGAGGACTGCTGACCTTTGGGGAGGGAGGGGGAGTGGGTACTTGAATTTGACAGGTACCCGCTTCCACTTCCGCGAAATTGTCCTCCCTTTAGTGTGGGCACCCAGCTGACAGCCGGGTGCCCAGTGCGCATGCGCGAGAAGCGCTGAACTTTGTGATTGGTCCAGCGTCTTCTGGGACCTGTCATGTGTCCCAGAAGACGCCATACCATTCACAAAGTGCAGCGCTTCTCGCGCATCTACACTGGGCACCCGGCTTTCAAGCCCAGAGCCCACACTAAAGAAGCTGGCGCGGGAAGACTGCGCAGCACTGGACCGAGAAACAGGTAAGGTCCTGCTGCAGAGCTGAGCAGCCGGCCTGGTTTTCTGACACTGTGGCGGTGGAAATACCAGACCGTCCGCTCCATAAGACGCATTGACATTTTCCCCCCTTTTTTTTTGGGGGGGGGGAAATTGGTGAAGAGCATTGAGGTGTATGCTGCCATCCTTTCCAGTTCCTGAATGACATCACTGTCTTAGTACTATGACACACCTTTTTATAGGCCATCAGATGAGACTGAACCAGCTGCTATTATTTTGCACTGACAAGGGGCAGCATTGCTAATTATTGATAGATTTCAGCTGGTGTCTTGGCTTTCCATTCACCTCCCTTTCTCCATGTGTTCAATACTTTTTCCCTCATAGCAATAGCACCTTTAAAATGTATTTACCTAGAAAAATGGGGACATGTTCAATACATATTTTATCCACTTTTTTTTTTGCTTGCTTTTTTCTATTTTCCCTGATGATTTGGCCAGTGTTTTTCAAAAGAACAAGCACTCGAGCAGAATGGATCAGTTACAGGGAAGAGACGAATCGCATTTAACAGCGGCAGGGGTGCTTACAATGATCAGTTTTATTTATGTAAAACCTTTATCCCAAAAGATAAAAAAAAATTATCGGAACTACTTTTAAATTAGTAGCTCAAGTTTGGTTTGTCAGTGTAGTTAAATTTGATAGTACATCTAACACATCCCTCACCTTAGACTTACAATGCTGCTGTTCCAAATTGGCCCCTGTGCTCACTGTTCCAGAATGGGGGCAGTGTGGTACTGGCCAGAACATCAAGTGAAAACAGAAGAAAAGCATAAGAAACCGGATTCAGCCACCACATCTAATGATTGACAAACTAAAATATTATATTTTTGGGTTTAATACTGGTTTAAACATTTGGTTGACTAGTAAATAAAAAAGAATTCAATACTTAAAAGGCTAAGTTTACCTTTTGTTTAAAAAAGAAAAAAAAAAAAAGTTTGCAGGTTAAAAAAAATGTACATTTATTTTTTTACACTGCAACCTGCAATTCACTGTACCTGCAGCCACGTGGTACAAACTATGCAGAGCCATACAAAGCAGTGTGCAGGAGCTGACAGAGGAGAGATCTGTGTTTATACACAGGTCTCACCCCGGTCAGAGATACTCAGCGATCAGCAGGTGCCGGTGAGAAATCACCTGCCAGGACCTGGTGATTGACAGCCAAGGCGGCAAATGACAGCACGGCCCCCTACCCGAAACTGCAAAATCACATATATAGGACGTGATTTTGCACACCCACGCCCCCCCCCCCCCCTGGGCAGTATTTCTGCTATAGGGTGGCGCGGAAGCGGTTAATTTTAGGTATTCAAGGTTTATCGTAATGTCATGGCTACTGCTGCAGCCTGAGCTTGGTGTGGATTTTTGGAGTCTAAGATGAGCTTTCATGTAAAAGTAATCCAGGTGGCTCAACAACCACCCAAGTTTAAGGGTCTCTAAAGTTGCAACCCTCCTCCTCCTGTTCGATGAAGCTCAGATTTTCCTGTTCCTCTGGGAACCATGGTAAGATGCTCAGACTTGATGAAGAGATTATCACTCCCATGACTAAGGAATCTGGAAGCAATGTGTATTACTTCCCTTCTGGGTTCACAGCGCTCATTCCCTGGCTACTGTAGCAAAAGTAGCAACCATTCAAGCACAATCTGTGCTTGATCAGTTGCAGTGGAGGGCAGGGGCGACATTGGGGGTCAGACTCCTACAGTGTCACTCGCCCATGCTATCACATGGGGGGGGGGTGTTATGCATGGTGAATTTTGAGGCTTGACAGTTTTGGTATATACACTATATTGCCAAAAGTATGGAACATCTGAATCCAATGATTTGGGGGGGGGGGGGGGGTTCAAATCACCTCCATGGCTACAGGTGTATAAAATCAAGCACCTAGGCATGCAGACTGCTTCTACAAACATTTGTGAAAGAATAGGCCGCTCTCAGGAGCTAAGTGAATACAAGCTTGGTATAGCCTTCCCAGAAGAGTTGTTGTGGCTACTAAATATTCCACTGTGAGCGGTATTTATAACAAAGTGGAAGCAACTGGGAACAGCAGCAACTCAGCTATGAAAGGGTAGGTCACATAAAATGACAGAGCGGGGTCAGTACATGCTGAAGCGCACAGAAGTCACCAACTGTCTGCAGAGTCCATACCTAAATACCTCCAAAACTTTGTGTGGCCTGCAGATAAGAGCAACAAGGGTGCTTAGAGCTTCATGGAATGGGTTTCCTTGGCGAGGCAGCAGCATCCAAGCCTTACATCACCAAGGGCAATGAAAGCATCGGATGCAGTGCTGTAAGCTCACTAGCACGGGACTCTAGAGCAATGGAGATGTGTTCTCTGAAGTGACGAATCACGCTTCTCTGTCTGGCAATTTGATGGACATGTCTGGGTTTGGCGATTGCCAAGAGAACAGTACTTACCTGACTGCATTGTGCCAAGTGTAAAGTTTGGTAGAGGGGGATTATGGTGTAGGGTTGTTTATCAGGGGTTAGGCTTGGCCCCTTAGTTCCAGTGAAGGGAACTCTTAAGGCGTCAGCATACCAAGACATTTTGGACAATTTCATGCTCCCAACTTCGTGGGAACAGTTTGGCGATGGACCCTTCCTGCTCCAACATGACTGCGCACCAGTGCGCAAAGCAAGGTCCAGAAAGACATGGATGAGCAAATTTGGGGTGGGGGAACTTGAGTGGCCTGCAGAGTCCTGACCTCAACCCGATAGAACACCTTTGGGATGAATTAAAGTGGAGACTGTGAGCCAGGCCGTCTCGTTCGACATCAGTGCCTGACCTCACAAATGTGCTTCTGGAAGAATGGTCACACATTCCCATAGACACCCTCCTAAACCTTGTGGTCAGCCTTCCCAGAAGAGTTGAAGCTGTTATAGCTGCAAAGGGTGGGCCAACTCAATATTGAACCCTACGGACTAACACTGGGATGCCATTAAAGGTCATGTGCGTGTAAGGGCAGGAATCCCAATACTTCTGGGAATATAATGTATATACCGCTATAGCGGCGGAAGGCATTTTAAATTGTGTAGTTGTTCTTTTGCAAGTTTATATTCTCAGTCTGATTTGTCACTATGCTCATGAGAAAAAAGTTTTATAGTACAGGCAATAAGGGACTACGATATTTCTGGTGCTAAATCTTTTACATTAAACTGCAACGTTACCCCTTTTAATATTTAAAGGATGACTGTAAAATGTGCTTTTCCCCCATTGTCCATTATTAACCACTTGTCTACCTGGGCATTTTGTAAATCTGCATTTTTTAAACCCCAGTTATACATTTTCTGAAAGCAGAGACTATGGAGAATAAAATGGTGGCGGTTACTATTTTTTTGTCATCACATATTAGACAGCTGTTTATCAAATGCATATTCTTAGGAAAAATACACGAAAATGATTGTGCAAATAAACCCTATACCCTATTTTTGGTAAAATATAAAAGACAGGGTTGCATCAAGTACATAAACTATATTCTTCAAAATCAATATATAAACCGTATATTCACCATGCAAATGTGATGTGAATATATATAAACCCCTGAAAGTTCACAATAAAATCACTCACCTAAAAAAATAAATTAGTACATAAAATGTGTTAAGCATGCAGCTGCCCTAATAATGAATAATCCAATAATCACCTCATGAAACAATGACAAAAGCAGCGCAAAAAAATAAAAATGATAAAAACACAATAGCAAAGTGAAAATGACAAAATGCAGCACATCAATAAATATAAACAAATATTTAAATCATTTCACATAAGTCCATCAATTGAAAAACGAAAATTGAGATGACGTACAAAGTCCTTATTGATCCACCAAGATCACCATGTGAACAACAGAACGATAATTTGGTTGAATAAAATGCACTCAAATATCACCACGTGCCTCCCCTAATTCAGTGGCACTCACCAGATATTGTGGCCCATCCAAACCTGATAGGCAATAGCACTCGAGGTGAGTGTCAGTGTAGTACAGATCAATCAACAAGTCCTTCATCAATTAGAGACTGAAATGATGGTGGGACATCCTCCAAACTATTACAATCCGTAATCAGGGAAAGATGTGAAAGGAAACTCATAGCGTGAATCCATTAAAAACCATTTATTGAATAGAAAGTATTGCAGAGGTTTTCCCCTGGAGCACGTGGTGATATTTGACTGCATTTTATTCAACCAATTATCATTAAGTTGTTCACGTGGTGATCTTGGTGGATCAATAAGGACTTTGTACTTCATCACAATTTTCATTTTTCAGTTGGAGTTATGTCATATGATTTAAATATTTGTGTATATTTATTGAAGTGTTATATTTTGTGTCATATTTTCACTTTGCCACTTGTGTTTTATAATAATTTTTTTTTTCAGGCTGCTTTTATTTGTCATTGTTACATACACTATATTGCCGAAAATATTGGGATGCCTGCCTTTATACACACATGAATTTTAATGCATCCTAGTCTTAGTCCGTAGGGTTCAATATTGAGTTGGCCCACCCTTTGCAGCTATAACAGCTTCAACTCTTCTGGGAACGCTGCCACAAGGTTTAGGAGCATCTCTATGGGAATGTTTGACCATTCTTCCAGAACCACATTTGTGAGGTCAGGCAATGATGGCAGACAAGAAGGCCTGGCTCACAGTCTCCACTCCAATTCATCCCAAAGGTGTTCTATCTGGTTGAGGTCAGGACTCTGTGCAGGCCAGTCAAGTTCCTCCACCCCAAACTCGCTCATCCATGTCTTTGTGGACCTTGCTTTGTGCACTGGTGTGCAGTCATGTTGGAACAGAAAGGGGCCATCCCCAAACTGTTCCCACAAAGTTGGGAGCATGAAATTGTCCAAAATGTCTTGGTATGCTGACGCATTAAGCGTTCCCTTCACTGGAACTAAGGGGCCAAGCGCAACCCCACACCATAATCCCTTCCTCCACCAATCTTTACACTGGGCACAATGCAGTCAAGCAAGTACCGTTCTCCTGGCAACCATCAAACCCAGACATGTCCATCGGATTGCCAGACAGAGAAGCACAATTCATCACTCCAGAGAACACGTCTCCACTGATGTAAAGTCTAGTGGCGGCGTGCTTAACACCACTGCATCTGACACTTTGCAGTGCACTTGGTTTCCGTGGCTGATCAGCTGCATCCAAGCCTTACATCACCAATTCCATGAAGCTCTGTGCGAACTGTTGTTGTGCTAATCTGAAGGTCACATGAATTTTGGAGGTTTTTAGCTATTGACTCTGCAGACAGTTGGCAACTTCTAAGCACTGAGCTTCAGCTTGCGCTCAACCCACTGTCATTTTACGTGGCCTACCACTTCGTGGCGGAGTTGCTGTTGTTCCCAGTTGCTTCCACTTTGTTATAATACCACTAACAATTGACTGTGGAATATTTAGTAGCAAGGAAATTTCACGGATGAACTTATTGCACAGGTGGCAACCTATCACGGTACTACCCTTGAATTCACTGAGCTCCTGAGAGTGACCCATTCTTTCACAAATGTTTGTAGAAGCAGTCTGCATGCCTAGGTGCTTGATTTTATACACCTGTGGGCATGGAGGTGATTGGAACACCTAAATTCAATGATTTGGAGGGGTGTCCCAATACTTTTGGCAATATAGTGTATATTACTGTTTTAGCACAGATTGCCCTTTACTGTATGTGTTCATGGTTACACAATGTGATACAGGAGCCATCACCACTTTTTTCTCATTTACATTTCCTACTCCCTCTTTGAAGGTCAATGTTCTACTTCCAAAAAGCAAAACAAAATAATAATAAACCCCCCTCCCCACCACCACCATTTGGTTCAATTACATTTAACACTTATGTCCATGGTAGGTTTCCAAAATGCAGTAATAGAAATCATGAAACACAACAAATTGACAAACCATCAGGAAACACAATAATTTTAAGAAGGCTCATTTATTAAACCTCTGTACACTGGGGGAGTACAGTGGGTTAATGAGAGATGGTCTTAGAAAACAGCATTGGCAATAAAACCAAAAAAATTGAAATATTTATAAAAATATATTGAAGAGTGACAGACACTGAATTCAAGATTAATGTTGCCAGTTTCCACTAACACAATAAAAAGATTTCTTAAAAACATTGGATTACATGGCCCAGTTGAATAGCAAGAGAACAAAAATTAAAAAAAAAGAAACCTACACTACCTGAAAAATAACCACTTGTTAAAGACCAATAAGAACAATTCTTATATTTATCAAATACAGTAGAATAATGTTCTCTTAAATATTTTAACTTGCTTAAGCCAATATTCTTTTGGGGCACAAAACTCACAAACTGTACAGAATTTTACATCAAAACCAAAAACACCATCATTAGTTTCAAGTTCCGTAAACACTGCCTAATATAGAATGGACTTATAGTCTATGCATCAAGTCCATAAAGGAGTCTTGGAAAAAAAAATAGCCTGCCCTATTACTCGAATGCCTATAACCTTTTAAGGCTGGAAAGCTTTATACGGCATATTATCGGTCTGACAGTCCCCACATTGGAACAAAGCTATATTTTCCCAAACGTTTCCTCAAGTACCACAGACTCTGCCCTTAAAAAGGGACACAAAGATCTGTGATAGTTATGCTCGCGCACACAGGCTTTTGCCAGCCCCAACTAGCCTTTAGTATACTCAAAATTCAACAGTCTATTCTGTATGAAGCCTTAAATTGACACATGAAGGAACCTCTATTTCTGCTTGAAATCAATGGTGGTGCACCATCAGCCAATAACTGCTGTCAAAGTTGGCCTATGACTGAGTGTAAAAGCAATCCAACAATCCTTTAATAGTAAGTTGTTTAAAGAACCACAACATCACCTGTGACTATATTAAAGGATAAACACTGGCTTCCAGAAAAGGTAAAGGAAGGCAAGCATGCCAAGACTGCAGTTTTCCAAATACTAAGCTCCTATTGGACCAATATTACCTTAAGCAGGAATTTACCGCCTTTTATTGGACGCATAGTGCGCTACAGAATATGCTGTGCGGAACTTTTTTTATGCACTTCTGAAATGGCGTGATTCTTGGTGAAAATGAGTTTAATTGGCTTACCTTTGTTACTCATGTCACTGTGGGAAACCCACATCACAAAATGTATATAGGGTCATCTGTACTGCACTTCTGGACATAAACCATTTCTTTTTCCCAAAAACATAACACATAAGCAATGGTTTACAGAATTTGAAACCAATTTCCATCTGCAGTAATAAAGTAGAAATTGGACTCTTCCACCTGTGTGTGATGTCCAGCTATCTAGTTTTAGCTCTGCAGTCTTAGAGTGCTCCTCTGGTCCTAACAACTGGAACACACCCAATGACAGATGAGCAAATACATATATTTATATAGACAGGATTTCATTCAGGAGTTATAAAACCATTTAGAAGATGTTTCCCCCAAAATCAGGTCTGTTTGAAACCTAAACAGCAAGACAAACTCCAAAAATGTACACCTCAAAACGACAGTCATCTTTTAAAAGAAAAATACTTGGATGTTTTTTCAATATAAAACAGAAATGTAGCTGCTTTGCTGTTTGTACTTTACATAAAATGATGGCCTCCTGCCTTTTTCATAGGAAATGCTGAAAACTGTATTTGCATTATATATCATTTATGCAAACAAAACCTACTGCTCAATGCAAGTGATACTGTGTCTTTATCTTTTCTTGGATGCAAGTCAATACTTCTAACAAAGCCAACTAATGGCGCCCAATAAAGCTCAATGTTAAAAATGCACATGTATTCTTTCATATCAATCACTTTACACAAAGTATTTTCTCAGGCAGTTTGGTTGTGTAGAGAGGGAATTTCAAATATTTCTTAAATATTAAAAAAATTAAAAATATTAATAGTTCTAGTGTACACGGTTGTCGTTACTTTCTTCTTTGCTGGTTTCGGGGGGAATTTTTTAACACATCTCTGAGCCGAAGGTATGTGCCAGTAGCCTCTGACATGTTGTCATACTCAAATGGTGTGATTCCCTCCGCAAACTTACTCCTGTCTGGAATACCAGGTTTAAAAGGAGATGGTGCACATGCTGCCTCTTCTGCAGCATCTCCATCATCTTCTCCTGTCTCCTTAAGTCCTACAGCAGTTCCATTAGGCTTCGCAGCATTTTCTGCCACAGTGGCATCACCGTCTTTTTCATTCAATGATACATTACCTGTGGGAATTAAAGTTGAGTTATCAGGCTCATGTCCAGCTGCTTCAAGGAATGCATCAGGTGGTGTTGACTTTTCTACAATTTTTTGACTAATATTTTTTCCTGTGGCACTTTCTGTTTCAGTCCTACTTGGTGATGAGGCAACAGAATTGCCATTTAATGGTGTATTTACATCTGATTCACTATTTGTGCTCTCCGTGTTTTCAAGAGCAGCCCAAATCAAACGCTGCTGTTCTTCTAACTCTTCCAAAGTCAGGGTGTCTTCATCCATGCCATCAGCCGCCTGTGCCTTAAGATTAGCTCTAGAAGGAAGCAATGGAGAGCCCCTATTAGGAGTAGGAGGTGGTGTTCCTTTTGGAAGTGGAGGAGGAGTTGGTGTTGGTGGGGGTGGTGGGATGAAATTTTTAGGGGTTGAGGGTGGAGTTCCACGAGGCATTGAAGGTGGGGAACAATACGGAGGGAGAGGTGGTTGAAAACTGAAACCCGTGGGCAAATAACCGGAATCTAAAATCAGAAGATAAAAAAAAAAAAAAAAAGCATTTTAACATTACTGTGCAGTATCTGATACCCAGCTTTAGTGGTTACATTACATGGTACATAAACGGTTTTTAACTTTGATCTCTGAACAGCTTAACATTCTTCATTTAATATAATAACCTACATGCAATTCCCGTGTTAGGGCTTGTTTACACCTATGATTGGGAGGCGGTAAAACCCATTGGTTCAGCTGTGTTTTTACCACCCCTCAGCCACTCCCCTCTTGCGTCAGAGGCAGTGGCAGGGGGTGTACACATAGAATTATACCTCTTGCTGTGGCAACCTTAAGTGAATGTGGCTGTACTGCAAATCAGTGCAGACAATGTGCGAGGTTGCAGTGCGGTTGTTTGGTATTTAGGGGGTTAAGGCAGGCAGTGAGGAGGCTATACAATGGCTCCTCACCACCCATCTAATACTCTCTAAAGAGTGATCTTCAGAGAGCAAAGCTAATGTAAAAACAAGGCCTTAAGGCATGTACATAGGTGAGACTATCCACAGAGAAAAAGGATTTAGATCTTCTGTGCCAATATCCTGCTCACATATAGGACCCCTATCTTTACGACACAAATCAGTTCATACTTTAAACTGTGACTGTGCTGGAAACTGTAATTCTGCAAAAGCACACACATAACTTGCCCACAATAGATAATCATGTCTGCAACAAAATTTAAAGGACAACATCTTAAACTAGAAAATCTACAATTTCTGGGGAAATTGTGTAAAGTGTTCTTGCAACCAACCGTAACCAAGTGATTGATGAAATGTAAGCAGTGCACATGGCAAGCCTGATAGACTGAGAAATGCATTTCAGCTTGTATTTTGCAGCTCACAGTTAGCCTCGCTGACTCAGCTGCCTGTGAGTCATGTTTGGTTGCTATAGCAACTCACTCAGTCAGGAAGCTGACAGGGGCTGTTCTAAACACACTGCTCCAACTTGCCAACTTCACTGGCGATTGCCATCTTCAAACACTTGTTTTAAAAGTATAAAATGCCACAGTGAAGAGCTTGATATTGCAAGAATCACAAGAAACAGACCTAAATTTTGATGTATAGTATGTCTCTGAAATATTAAAAATGAAGGCACAGTCGCAGTTTATAAATGTTCCTTAAAATTTCAGGTGGCTGTGAGTGAAGTTTCAATGAAAGTCAATGGGAGGGGTGAGTTGCAAACAAATGGTCATATTGTGAAAACTATCAGGAGTATGGCTTAGCCCTGAACATTTTTAGTGACAGCAGGGTTAGCTGAACGTTTTGATATAAGATTTGTGTAGGTGGGCTTGAAAATGAGGGAGTGATGGCAGTTTACAAATCATGTCCTGATTTTTCCTTCCACACTGTAGCTTTGTCAGTTCTCACTCTAGTTGCGCCATTCATTCCTATGGGACAAATTTCACCACAAAAACGGCGATATTTCGTGAACCATTTGGCGAAACGTTCCACAAAGTAATAGCACACCAATCGGGAACAATCCGCACGTTTCAGTATATTACTTGTCTATGTAGTGTAAAAACTGTGGGAGGAGTTAGGGTGGTAAAATTGGCTATAATAATAAGAATATATATGTGAGATAACAATAAGTGTTCCTGCTATGCAAGAACACTTACTAGGGACCAAGTGTATTAAATTACTGGGCAATTATTATGTATTAACTAAAGTCTATGATGAAACAGTCATAAAAGGTGTTTTAACTAAAAATTGAGTTTTGTGTTTTTTTAGTTGTTTGGGACAATCCAGCCCCAAAATGAATGATTTCCTTTACTTATTGCTGTGAGCTTCGTATAAACTGTATGCAGCCTTATCCGCACACAGTATACAGAGCTGTGACCTGGCAACGGCACAGGGACTTCCATTTCCCAGAACAAAACCAGAGGTGATGTTGCTCAGCCATTCACAGAAAGTTTTAGTTCATCAATGAATACAAGGCTTCCACTGATTGGCTGAGGTAGAGAAGCAGGCAGATATCTCAATGAAACAGAGAAAGCCTATACTTGACTCACAAACTGCCTGAAGAAATGGATCTCATCCTCATCTACAACATACACTCAATGAGCTTAAATTTAGTCTACAGAGGGAGGAGTTAACTTATAAACATGGGGGATGCCCTACAATTTTTAACAAAAACCAAACATAGTTCCTGTGGCTGGACTCCAATGAATCAACGCATTATTCATTGTCCCTAGGAGTTGATGTGGGGAGCTAGGTGGTTGCTCTGCCACTGGGGTAGGAAGTTTTAGGTCATGTCTGCTAAAGGTACACTTGTGTGAACCTCTTAAGTGGAATATTGATGGGTGCTCGAGTGGTACTGTTCACTGTGAGATAATTATGGTTTAACCGCTTAAGGAGTGCCCTATAGCAGATATACTTTCTACAGGGCGGCACCTGTGCACAGGATCACATATATATATATATATATATATATATATATATATATATATATATATATATATATATATATATATATATATACATATATATATACACACACACAAATGATTTTGCATTTCCGGGTACGTGGGGGCGAAGCTACCAGAAAGGATATAAGTGTATTAACCAGTTCGGCTCCAGAGCAATTTTTTTCATTTTTCGCATACATGTAAAAATCTTTATTTTTGGCAATAAATTACTTAAGCCCCCAGAACAACAGAGGTCCTGTAGAATAAAAAAAAATGATAGTTGCAAATTTTTATGTCCCATATTTTGCAAAACTATTTATTAAATGCAAATTCCCAGGAAAAAAAATAAAGAAGTTTACTGCAAAAAAACACCCATTTTTGGTTAAAATATAAAATATGAGGTTGCATCAAGTCTGCGATATTGCCAAAGACTATGGCACCCAAAAATCATCATAGGTGATGCTTTAAAAGCCTTTACAACTCATCAGAGTTAACTAGGAGCTCTTGTGCTAGAATTATTCTTCTCACTCGGACGTTTGTGGTGATATAGTCACATGTGTGGTGTGACCACGGTTTACACAAGTGTGCATGTCCTTGGCTTTCGTTTGCAGTGACTACTGCAGCCATCAGCTTGTGAATACAGGTTCACTCTTTGGACTTGCGTCTAAAGAGATGATTTGGTTAATAAGCTTTGCCTCACCTCACAGTAGTTCTGGTAGGAATTTGTTGAAAATTGGCATAAATTGTGGTCTGAACATGGGCTGTTGATCTTTGACAGTGTTGTCAAGGTGGAGAGTGAAGGTGTATAAAAGAAGTGATTTTTTTGTACAGATTATAAAACCTTCTAATATATATATTTATTTTTTAATGCATTTAGGTGATGTGCATGGCATATATAGGATTAATCTACATACCAAATTGGTACCACTGGCGTAAGGCAGAAACATTAAAGCACTGCATGCTTTCCTATCAGCAGTTTGTGAATTTCATGGCCGTATTCAGCTGATCAATCTATGTAGATCTGTCAATGTGGGGCGAGGTGGTGATCCGCTGTGTTGTGGCTCAGCCCAAGGCATTGTATGTTGTGTTTCAATAAAGGACATGCTGTCTTGTTGTGTGCACACATTATGTGGTATGCACTGCACCCCTTGTCCAGGGTCTTTTTACATCTACAACTAGCACTGTCATCTTTCCTCTAGCGGCTGGAATGCACATCCTTGATATTCTTATGGTTCTGAAAATGGCATCTACCATTTAACCGGAAGGGATGTCAGTGACCAACGCATGGAGCGCACAGCTGCGACACTTCCAGGTTGCGGTTGGCATGTGTTCCATGGCATATCGCCTATTTTGGACACAATAGGTTACCTCAAACTAGAGGCAGCCGGCACGAACTGCAGTGGTGTCTGGCATCATTTTTACATGTGGACCATCTCCGCTTGATTGTGCCCCTATGCTCAGTGGTATTTATTGGCATGTGAATATGCACATTCACTGGCTCCTTTTTTATGGTGTTATTCAACTATTAAGAATTTTTAATATCTGATATGGATTTGCGATGATGATGAATTCTATTCTGTGTTTGGACACATTTTTATATATATTTTTACTTATTGATGTATTTATTTAACCATTTCATTGCATTTGTAAGTCACGCTCCCATAGAAGGTTATCATGTGATCCTTTCAGTCTATATATGCTTGAGTTGTGCAGTATCCAAAACTGGCTCTGAGGAAGAGGGGATCATCCCTCGAAATGCATCAGCCAATTGGCCAGTCTTCTCGCAGTTGAGACTTGTCTTGGGGACCAGGCTGCTTCAAGTACACTGTGGCTTGATTAGCATTTTATCTGATATTGCTTGTGAGTATACATCTACTCTTTATATTATATTAAAATTGTTACTGAGGTAATCAGCTAGGCTAATGTGCCCTCTGTTCCCAGTTTTTTTGTAGTCATACTTCTGAGTTTCCCCCAACCCGTTGCAGGGCAGCAAAGCATAGCATAGCAATCTGAAGTTACTGAATTATTTGCCAATACATGTGTCGGTACACTTCGAGAACAGGAGATTTTTTTTCTTTTTAGGTCTGTTCCAAGCCTGAGAGCTGATCGTGCAGTCCAGATCAGGCTGCAGAAAATAGAAGAGAAAAAAAAAAAAAAAAAAAGGAGGATGTGTCCTGTTTTATTATAGGACGGTTATTATTGTCATTAATATGTTCTGTAGGATGACATGCCTCTATGGTGAAAAAAAAACTGGTCATTTTATTTAGCCCTGGATATTGGAGGTTCCCTAAATGTAGCTGAACTATCTTTGGAAGTCTCCTAAGGACCAACATCTCCCCACAAGGTCTAACGAGTAGGTTCTTGTGTGAACTCACATAATCATGTCGTTACTGCCTTTATTATGGATATATACTTTCATATGTTATTCCATCCTTCTTTAAGTTTTGTTACTGGATAGCTATTGCAAAGTGTTTTTGTCGTTTATAAAGCTCGCTCGTTCTAGCCTGTGGGTCGCCCCTTGCCTATGCTACATTTACTAACCCTGTTATTCCCAGGTGAGTTGTGTTTTTTTGGCGATTGTGCCCCTTGAACAGTGTCTAAATTCCAGATAAGGGCATAGATTTAAATCTAAGCTGACCCTTAGGGAAGCCCTTGCAGGGTGAACGGTGTAGGGGCCCTCCCTGAGGGATTTGGGAGCCCATCCCATTGTCTATTGCCCACCTGTCTGTGCAAAACTAGGACTTCCTGGGGGGGGGGGGGCTGAACCCAGAAAAGAGCGGTCACCCTACTGAAAGGAGTGTCTGCCTAAGCCAGAACCTCCAGTAGCTGACAAGGGTCTCAATACAAGCTGTGTGGGCAGATACAGTGAGTATAGAAAAAAATGACCCTCCTTTGAAATAATCACATTTTGTTGCTTTGGAGCCTGAAATGAAGACATACACAGTTTTTGGTTTTATCCAGCTGTATTTACTCAGTGCAACTTATAATATCAAAGTGAAAGATATAACTCCAACATGTCTGAAAAACATATATAAAAAAATTAAAAAAACAAATCACTGAGATGGACAAAGGATCACTCCATTGTGTCGGTATTTTGTTGAACAACCTTTTACTTTAATTAAAGCCTTTAGTCTGTCGGGATATGTCTCTACTAACTTTGCAATATTTACCCACTATTCTTTGCAGAACTGTTCAAGTGCAGTTAAATTTGATGGTGACTGTTTGTGAACTGCAGTCTTCAAGTCATTCCACAGAATTTCAATAGGGCTCAAGTCTGAGCTCTGACTAGGCCATGCAAGCACATTCACCTTTTTTCTCCTTCAGCCACTCTGTGGTAATTTTTGCCATGTGCTTTGGGTCATTGTCATGTTGGAAGGTAAGCCTTCTTCCCAATGAAGACTTTCTGGCAGAGGGCAGCAGATTTTTCTCAAGAATTTGTCGGTATTTTGCCCCATCCATTTTTTCTTCTATCCTGAAAAGTGATCCAGTCCCTGCTGCAGAGAAACAGCCCCATGCTTTACTGTAGGAATTCTGTTATTTGGATGGTGAGCTGTATTGGATTCCCACCAGAAATATCATTTAGTGTTGAGGCCAAATAATTAATTTTTTGTCTCATCTGACCATAACACCCTTCAAGGTGTGTTTTGGCAAAGATCGGTCGTGACTGCATGTGGCCTCTCTTTTCATGCAATCCTCCCCCATACAAGCCACATTTGTGGAGAATTTGTGATATTGTTGTCACATGCTCACAATCACCACTCTTTGCCATAAATTCCTGCAACTGCTACAGAGTTGCTGTAGGTCTCTTGGTAGCCTCTCTGACCAGTTTCTTCCTCACTCTTTCATCCAGTTTGGAAGGACGTCCTGATCCAGGGAGGATCTCTGTTGTACCAAATACCTTCTACTTCTTAATAGACTTCACTGTGCTTCTAGGCATTGATAAAGCCTTTGAAATATTTTTGTATCCATCTCCTGCCTTGTGCTTGTCCACAACTTTATCCCGGAGATCTTTTGACAGTGCTCTGCCACCCATAGATGATTGTTTGCTTCAGATGCATTACCAGGGGCTGAAATGCTCCAGGAAAGCTTTATTCATACTGAGCTACTCAAAATTATTGAAAGTCAAATGGCTGTGTGCCATCGAGAAGGCGATTAGCTATACCTGATTGAGTTTCCAAGTCATCTTTAGGAGGTAGTAATCCTTTTTCCAACTCAGTAATTCTGTTTTTGATCCCACTCCCCACCCCTTACTCCCGACATTTGATCCCCTTGGATGTTATAAGTTGAGTAAATACAGCTGAATAAAACAAAAATGGTGTGTCTTCATTTCAGGCTGAAAAGCAACAAAATGTAATTTTAAACGGGAGGGGGGATTATTTTCCATACCCACCGAACACCTACAAGTGCAGGGAGGTAGATTACAAGTTACCATGCCAAAAATCTGTGACAAAATGGTACAGAATGCCCCCACAGAAACCAGACCACCCCCTTTTGAGCTCCTCCACCACTACTGTACTACCACAATAAAAAACTGCCCAGAAAAGACCAAAAACACAAAACGCTCGAGGGAGTCCACTGAAGATATGCAACTTTCTTCAAGCCTTAAAAATAGCACTGCCATCCAAGTTGGGTGAAAAACAAATCATAATGACTGACAAAATGCTAAAAACTTTAAAGAATTTGCTGGCAGGCTTCAGCAAACTTTGGCAGTACTTCCAACTTGTTGAAAGCCTTTCTGGAGCTTGTTTAAAATGCAACACACCCATTATTTGCCTTCTAAACAGATGAAAGGCTTCACAAATTTGTCATTTTTGCAGAGAATCATCTCTTCTCCGGTCTAATTTTTGTACATATTCACCTGATTGAGGACTTTCCTCACAGGGTTATAAAGGACTACATAGTTACCATATATTCGCTTACCTGACTCCATCTCCATATCCAAAGGTGACTCTTTGCTTCTGGAGGTCTTCTGTCTTTTACTTTCTGAATCTGAAGCAGACAAAGATCTCTTCTGGCTGGTATTGTGGCTTGGCTGTGAAAACCCAAATTAAGCAAATACATATTACAATGCAGGAAATGTGTATTACTTGCAGCTTAAAAAAGATTAAAAATCAACTTTGACAGGGATTCCTTAGAACGTACACAGTAGAATCTCCAGCCATGTCTCCAGTATATCAGTTCCACAGTGCAATTTCAGTTTCCAGAAAGCATTACTAGGGAACTGGAAAATGTAAAAGGTCCCAAAATTTTTTTTAAAGCTGGAGCGGTCTCTTAGAGAACTTTGCAATTTTTGCCCACTACAAGCAATGTTACAAAAGAGTGTGAAACGCTAAAACCAAAACAAAAAAAATCTTTATATAAAAGGAGGTTTTTGCACAACTGTAACACTAAGGTTTAAAGTAATTACCCACAGTGTGTTAGAAATGTAAAAGGTCTCCAATTTGTTAAAGAAGGGTGTTAAAAAAAAAAAAAAAAAAGACTCAAAAGAGGGAAGAGCAAGTTACCTGCTCTCACTTGCTCGGTCCTTGCCTAGGAGAGGATGACATTGCCTTGTTCTCCCCCACACAGACCTTCAGCCTCCTGGGACATGTGACACATTCCAAGTGGCTGTAGGACCAGTTGCCCTCTACTGCACAATGGCAAGTTATCTATGATTCATCAGAAAGATGGCAGTACCAGGGATGCAGCAGCAGTGAGAAGAATCAGCTACAGGAAGAGACATTGTTGGACACCATGGGCTGGTAAAATTTTATTTATTTTTTTAAGTTACAGTATTTGTAGCAGCTGACTGTTAAAATTTGTAAATACTGAGTGAAGTTCCTCTTAAACAAGGAAAATAGGAAATTACCCCTATAGGAAAAGGCTTGATAATCTTGTATCAATTTAATTACAAAAGTAGTAACTACTTTAAAAAAAAAAAAAAAACTAAACAAATTCTTTGGTACTGGTTGACATGTGTAAATGCCAATATTTAAACAAAGCACTTACTTTTGGAAAGGTATGAGACAGATAGCGGGCAAAAACATCTTTCTGGTGTGATTGCTGCATTGGGATCGAACCAAAACTCCTCCAATCCTAATTTAAAAAAAAAAAAAAAAAAAAAAAAAAAAAACGCATTTATGACAGTGATATAGGTAGATTAAAAAAATTAATAAAAAAGGCCAGAAAACGAAGAATCCAGAAAAAAAAAAACAAACCATCATCATGCACGACTGAACATCTTTCTCTGTTATACTCTTCTTCCATTCTACCTCAGACCCACCCTCCCCTTTCAAATAGCCCTAATTGTATCCCCTTAACCATAGTTTATCCTATCCAATGCCTACATGCTTAATAGTTTAGATGAATAGGTTTTACAATAAAAAGGACCACAAAATACTTGGCATCAGATTAGTTAGACATCCAATTTTCAGTAGCGATTCAGACTCTAGTAAACTTACAGCTGGAAATATGACAGACACTCTTGATTAAATACGAAGTCCTAAGCAGTTGATGCTTATGCCTGCACATTCCCATGACTCCCTAAGATACTATAAAGCCACTTAGGCTGGCCATACATTATACAATTTTCTACCCAATTTCCTTTAGATTTACCTTCAACTGTTTAGTGCAAGGGCCTGCCTAATTGGATACAACTGAAAGTGTTGTTTAGGTTTGTCCTCCTATTATATGGTTTTTGGTAAATCTAAACCAAACACCTCTAGATAATTGTATAATATATGGCCAGCCTTAGGCTAGCCATTCATTATACAATTTTCTTGAGATTTTTGGTTTAGATTTACCAAAAACCATATAATATGAGGTCAAACCTAAACAACACTTTCAATTGTATTCAATGAGGCAGGCCCTTGCACAACATAGTTGAAAATAAATCTAAAGTGAATTGGGCAGAAATTGGACAGAAAAGTGTATAATGTATGGCCAGCCTTAGACTATATTGCCAAAAGTATTTGGACACCCCTCCAAATCATTGGATTCAGGTGTTCCAATCACCTCCATGGCCACAGGTGTATAAAATCAAGCACCTAGGCATGCAGACTGCTTCTACAAACACTTGTGAAAGAATGGATCACTCTCAGGAGCTCAGTGAATTCAAGCGTGGTACTGTGATAGGTTGTCAACTGTGCATTAAGTCCATCCATTAAATGTTCTTGCGACTAAATATTCCACAGTCAACTGTTAGTGGTATTATAACAAAGTGGAAGCAACTGGGAACAACAAATTAGCCACCAAGTGGTAGGCCACGTAGAATGACAGAGCGGGGTCAACGCAAGCTAAAGTGTACAGTGTGCAGAAGTCGCCAACTGTCTGCAGAGTCAAAAGCTAAAGACCTCCAAACTTTGTATGGCCTTCAGATTAGTACAACAGTGTGTAGAGCCTTGTGGAGGTCCATAATTTTGTCTCTGGTGTCTTTTGACAGCTCTTTGATCTTGCCCATTGTAGTAGTTGGCGTCTGACTGACTGTGGGGTGGACAGGTGTCTTTAAAGAGCTCAGACAGGTGCTACTAAGTTAGATTAATGAGTGGAGTAGAGGTGGACTTTTTAAAGGCACAGTAACAGGTCTTTCAAAGCCAGAATTCTTGCTGTTTCTTAGGTGTTCAAATACTTATGTTCAGCAGTGCAAGACAAATAAATTCTTTAAAAATCATACAATGTGATTTCCTGAATTTTTAAAAAAAATTCTGTCTCTCAGAGTGGGAATGCACCTACAATGTGAATTTCAGACCCCTCCATGATTTCTAAGTGGGAGAACTTGCAAAATCGCAGGGTGTTCAAATACTTCTATTCCTCAATGTAGGTGTGAATACCCATGTGATCTGCTTCTAGTGCAGACCCAAAAAAGGGTCCTGCACCTTTTTGGTGCAGTGCGATTAGAGCCATACAAAATGTATGGCTCCAATCGCACCGCACACAAATCGCATGTGATTTGCACAGGAATGCGGTACGGTTCCTGTGCGAATCACATGCGATATACCACACTGCATATATGTGAACCCAGGCTAAATGTCTCCTGGTGCCTGTAAGTGCAAATGTAATCTGAGCCGCGCATGCCCAGCTCAGGTTTACGGCACCTGCTCTGTGCCAAGGTGATGTAACGTCATCACAACCTGTCCATTCAAATGGACAAAAAGGACAGAACCCAAAAGGGCAAAGATAGAAACACTTGGGACCAGCGGGAGTAGTGAAAGGGCAACACTGGAGAGTTCAATTTGACAGGTAAGCCTGTCTAACGTGCCAGAATGTGGTGCATACTAGCACATTATGGCATAAACTTGCAGTGGGGCCACAGAAAGGAAATTTTGGGGGCATAGTTTAATATCATCTTAAAAACAACTCAACTGACTTGTGTACAAGCAAGTCAGGTTTTTCCTGAACAATCAGTGTCGATGACAGGCAACGCTGATTCTTGTATTCTGACCACAGAGAAGGCTCCCTGGTGTAAGAATACAATACCACAACAGGAAAGATTCCTCCATCCACCTCAAAATGTATGAATGGGGGAATCGGCTCTTTAAACGTGGGGGAAAAAAATAATAAATAATTTACGGCCAAGCCTAACATTTTATAAAATTTGCAACTTCATCGTGATCTGCTGACAAGCATCAATCACAAGGCTTAAAACTAAAGCTGGGTACACAGATTGAAATTCAGCAGGGACCAGTAATGTTTTGATCTGTACGCAGCTCTCCCAGCTCAATTGTTAGTCGAACATGACTGTTGGAAGACCTTGCTCAGTCAGCAGCTTGCAGTCACATTGGCTGCAGCACTGATCAGCATACAGTGTCAGAAAACAATGTCCTGGCAGGAGGATTCCTACATCCACATCACGCGTGTGGGTGAAGGAATATTCTTTTTTTTTTTTTAACCCGGCTTAAGGCATGCCAGAAAGTTACAGTAAACATGTCTCATAGGCCAAGTTTGGTGCAGATCACTTTACAGGATGCAAGTCTCATACACACTCACTACTGCAGGCACAATAGGAGGAATGGCTCCCATACTTGTCGAAACCTCGAAAGCACTGATATTTTGCCAACATACGGTGAAATTATGCTTAAAGAAACTCACATCTGCAACTCCGGACAGGGAAGGAGTATTAAAACCAGGAAAGCTGATTAATTTGGATACATCATAAGATAAAGACTTGCTTTGTGCCGCAGGATCTTCTTCAATCTCTCCATCACTTGTATCTACAAAGCAAATGAGGACTATTGAATTTCGAAACTCACGCACATTAAACAAAAGGTGTGTGTGTGTGTGTGTGTATAAACATGTTTCAGGAGCAGTATTACATATTGCTTATCTCATCTAATTTTTTTTTTTAGACAAACGTACCTTTTCCATCATAAAGAGAGAGCCCAGAGTTCTCCAGTGAAGCATCTTTCAGCCATCCTGGAGGGTAGCCAAGTTGGCGCATTCGATATATAAATGGAGGAAGATGCTTATCCGATATTCCAAGTGCCTCTTGAAGCTCTGAGCTGTATGAAAAAAAAAAAAAGAAAAATCCCATTTTTTTGTTAAATTAAAAGTGGTCATATGGATTGGTCACATTAGTATAACAATCATATGTCTTAATGAAAATTAGAGCCACTATCAGGGATGTGCAGATCCTATCGCCCAACACTCAGGACACGTAGTTCCGGGCGCCAGGCAGGTTGTTTTTTCCCTTTCACTTAGCCGGGCGCACTCCGCCACGGTCCGATGTGATGCGAGGGCGCACTCCGCCACGGTCCGATGTGATGCGAGGGCGCACTCCGCCACGGTCCGATGTGATGCGAGGGCGCACTCCGCCACGGTCCGATGTGATGCGAGGGCGCACTCCGCCACGGTCCGATGTGATGCGAGGGCGCACTCCGCCACGGTCCGATGTGATGCGAGGGCGCACTCCGCCACGGTCCGATGTGATGCGAGGGCGCACTCCGCCACGGTCCGATGTGATGCGAGGGCGCACTCCGCCACGGTCCGATGTGATGCGAGGGCGCACTCCGCCACGGTCATACATTACACTGTACATAGACCTGATTAAGATGTTCATTGTCCCAACAGTTGCTGGTATTAATGAAATTCTTCTTTGCGGTTGGCTTAGTAAGGCAGTCCATACATTAGTTATATTTTTCATTCAACAGCAGGTTGAACAAAAAAAATAAAAAATTATCCGACCCTGATGGATACTGGAGCTCGATTTCTCTGCTCATGCATCTGTGTGTGAGGAAAATTTACTCTCTCATCAGATGTGCCTCTGCTGGGCATTAAGAGAGACCGACAATCCCCTTTCCTGATGAGCACCCAATCAGTGCTCGTCACGCTGCAAGGTATCTCCTCTCCCTGCTAGTCCCCGGGTGCAGTGCTTGAGACAGGCAGGGAGGGCAGTAGGATATAAACAGTACAATGTTAAAAATATTAAAAGTTAAGCTCGCTATAAAGCCTTTCATTTTTAAAAGCCCTAGACATTCCTAAAAGCAGCTCTGCCTAATTAAAAAAAACACACAAAAACCAAACACATCACCCCTTTGTATTTTTCATCCTGGCAAAGCCATTTCAAGGTTTAAAAAAAAAGGAGCATACATCCTTGGAAAATCCCTAGTGATAAAACTGTGTTATTCAGTAGTATAACAAAGATCTTATTTAAGTGCTTCCCGACCGCCCTATAGCAGATATACTGCTACAGGGCAGCAGGGGTGCGCAAAATCACGTATACATACACGTGATTTTATATTTCCGGGTAGGGGGCGCGCACAAGCCCTACCTGCGCCACGATTTGCACTCACGGCTGTCAATCACTGGGTCCCAGCCAGTGATTACCCACCAGCGCCCAGTGATTACTGAGGATCTCCGACAGGGATGAGGGCTGCTTTGATTACTAACAGTCCTCCTCCCTGTCGGCTTGGGCACACTGGTTTGGATGCATAGCAGTGTGCTTACAGTGAAGCACCAACACAACGCCCCCCCACTAAAACACTCCCAGCACACAGTTAATCCTTTGCGCGCCCCTCATGTTAACCCCTTCCTGCCCAGTGCCATTAGTACAGTGTCAGTGCTTTTTTTTTTTTTTTCAGCACTCATTACTGCATTGTCAGTGACACTAAGTCAGTTCCCCCCCCAGTGTCAGAATGCCTGCCGCAGTCCCGCTATAAGTCGCTAATTGCCGCCATTACTAGTAAAAATAAATTCCAGTATATATACACACACACCGCCATTTGTAAACGCTATAACTTTCATGTAAACCAATTTACACAAATTGGGATTTTTTTTTTTTGAGCAAAGACATAGCAGAACACATTTTGGCCTAAATTTATAACGAAATTTGATTTAAATGTTTTTTACTTGACATGTTTAATAGCAAAAAGGCAAAAAAAATTCTCAAAATTGGCAAAATTTTTATAGCAAAAAAAAAAAAAAAAAAAAAAAAAAAAAAGCAAACAAAACAAAAAAAAGCTCAATTCATGAGAAAAAAAAAAAAAAAAAAAGACGTAAATTTCATTTGGGTGCCGTGTTGCATGACTGTGCAATTGTCAGTTAAAGTAACGCAGCGCTGTATCATAAAAAATGGCCTGGTCAGGAAGGAGTGTAAATCCTCAGGAGGGCAAGTGGTTAAATACAGTATTGGTTAAAATTATTTTTTTTTTATAATTAGGGCAAGTAGATTGTCATGAGGGACAAGTAGATTTGGACCCCGATTTAGTCCTTGGACAAGTAGTTTTTTAAATAAATTTCACAACCCTGCACTATACCAGATTTCCAGCACAAATCTCACTGACATTTCTACACTCACTGTAACAGCATATCTATTTCTACACCTTTGCCAAAATTACCTATCCACAGAAAACCAATTTTTCAGAGCAGCTGATGTAACAAATTATGTACTGCTATTATCAAAAATAAGCATAAAAAAATAAAAAGTAAAGCTTTAACAAACCAACTTTAACCACTTGCTGTCCATATGTTACATATACACAGTGGAGAACTTCAAGTGGTTTAAAACCAAGCTCACAACTGCAGATGTGAGTTTGGCACCATTTTTTAAAGCTGGCAATCTGCTTTCCAGTAAAAGGGATCTGAGTGGCTGTAGAGCATTTAATATGACTGCTGGAAGGGGAATGTGCAGGGATTGATTGACTATTTGGCCCAAACAATAGTGTATCAGGATTCACGAGGCTGTATCGGAACTCAAGAGGCCTGCAAGAGGATTTTAAAGTGCTGCCCATGGGCAACTTTGAGTATCATAGTTATTTGG